>NC_138770.1:460595205-460885205 GCF_965119305.1 Pelophylax lessonae | reverse complement strand
ATCCCTTATGAGGGGCTGCCTCCATTTGAGCTTATCAGTAAACATAGCAACAATTTAGTGTTGGTAGCGAGGTAAAAAAGTGCAGTGCCCTTCAGAACCACCGACTCAAAGGTGTGCGCCAATTTGTAGAGGAAGAACAAGAAAACGGTCTCAGGTTTCAGCGTTGTCTCAGTGCCTGGCATGAAGAGAGGGCTCATTGACATCCAGACAGTCTACAGCTTCCCCAGGTGAGTTGAAAAAGTGCGCCTGACCTCTGGCTGAAATCTGCAACCATGCAGGGTAGAGCATTGCATATGGCAAATTAAGGCGTTGGAGACGTGGCTTGACATTTGGAATTTGGCCTGCTTCTTCTGCACCTCAGCCGAGAAATTGGGATAAAAAGAGACTCTGGTGCCATTGTAGTGTATGGTGGATTTCTGCCTTGCTAGCCTTAAGATTTTCTCTCTGTCACGGTATTGTAGTATCCGCACCAGGACTGACCTAGGTGCGTTGCCTGGGAGAGCCCTAGCAGGAACATGATGTGCCCTTTCAACAGCAAACAGTGGGGTAAGGGATTTTTTCCCGAATAGATCCAGTAGCCATTTCTCGACAAATTCTGTGGGGTCACGACCCTGCGCCTTTTCTGGCAGCCCCACTATGCGAACATTGTTTAATTTAAGCCAAATTTCAATATAATCCGTTTTTTGACTTGTGGCAGTGGCTATGCGGGCGACTGTGCAGGTTTCAGCAATCAGTGGAGGTATTTTGTCCTCAAGATCACTGATGTGGCCTTCAGCAGCAGTTGTTCTTTCTCTTATCTACTGGAGGTCTTGTCGCTGCAGCGATACCTCCTCTGTCAGCCCCTTAAGACTGAGTTAACTGAAGGAGCTCAATGCTGTACAGCTTGTAAGATTTCACTTAGGGTAGGTTGTTCTTCTCCCTTTATCATATCTGCAGTACCTGTCTGTTGATCATTGTCAGGAAGAGACATGGTGTCAAGCTCAGTCCCATGTTCTGTCTCTATATAATGGGATAGGTCAGCTTCTTCCTCCTACCTGGAGGAAGTCTTGCCCCTGCACCTCTGTCATTTTTTTGTGTAGAGTAGAGCATGTCTCTGGGGGCATCCTTTTTAAGACCCTTACCCACTTTACTGCCTGCGTCTTTGTGCTTCTCAGAGCCTCATGGTGTTCCTTTGGGCAGTGCATGTTGAATCTCAAGGACTGTCCCTTCTCCCTTGCCTCCTCGTCAACAAAGTTTGGATCTGGCCATGATTTCAATAGATTCCTCTGGCTGAGCTGAAGAGAACGATACTAATATTGCCCGGATCAACGTCTGGAGTCAGGATCGGAAGCAGGATATTAGTTGGGAGCTCTGTGAGGCTATTCCACTCTCATGCCCAGCCTGGCCATGCCCCCTGCTGTCATACCTTGATTCTACTCACTGTCTTCCATGTTCACCAAACAGGGGTTGCCTCACATACAGAGGGCATTGTGATTGTCTTTTGTTTTATTTTAGAAGGTTGAGGCTCCCTCTTTTAAGGACATTCTTAGAAATCGACAATGTATATGAAGATATGGAACTGCTGTTGCATATCTATATTTATATAGTTTTGTCTACCTGAACAGAAAATGAGTACTTACTACAGCACCGGGGAATAGGGTTTCTATTTTGCTGGTCTATTATCATTTTATTTCTGGCACAATTGACTCAATTATTTAATGCCTCTTGCATTCCTGGGTTCCCTGTACATTTTCATTTTCCCCTGATTCCCTTGTTTATATAGCCAAATTTCACTTTTCTTTACTCCACATTATCTACTGCAATCTAATTGTCATCCCCGCTACATATTTCCTGTTCACCTTTGTGGCATGCTAGCCTTTTTACTTCTTGTCCATGAACTATCAATTGGCTATTCTACTTTTCTGGAAATTAAATTAATTTTCCTTCACTCTAACATTGTTCATACTATACATTTATGCATTATCCATAAATATACATTTTCATACGTGTTTCACATACATTTGGTAATCTTTATATGAATCCCTATTTATCTCTGCACTGCAGGTCATGTGCATAAGTCAGTTTAACCATTTTCACTCCATTGCTATATTCCTGTTAATTCACTCTTTGCTGGTATTACCCCCCTTCATGGCCACGCCATTTTTTTTGCGATGTGGCACTGCGTTATTTTAACTAACAATTGCATAGTTGTCTAACACTGTACCCAAATAAAATTGATGTCCTTTTTTTCCCACAAATAGAGCTTTCTTTTGGTGGTATTTGATCACCTCTGTGGTTTTTATATTTTGTGCTATAAACAAAAAAAGACCAACAATTTTGATAAAAGAATATTTTTTACTTTCTGCAAAAAAACATATCCAATAGAAAAAAATGTAAAAAATTGAATTTCTTTATCAATTTAGGCCAATATGTATTGTGCTATATGTTTTTGTTAAAAACAAAATCCCAGTAAGCGTGTATTGATTGGTTTTCACAAAAGTTATAGTGTCTACAAACTGTGGGAGAGATTTATGGAATTTTTTTTTTACCCGTACAGACGATATGAAAATCGGAAGGAAAATTTTGTCCAAAGAACGATCTGCTGATTTTCAGATTGTTAGTATGGTGCTTACGACAGCCGATTACGAATTTTCGGGCCACAAAAACTGGATGTGCAGGCTATAAAATTTTTATCGTATGTCAACATAACGTCCGATTTTCGTTTAATCAGTACAGTTTTCGTCCGAAAAAAATCGTAAGAGCAAGACTAGGCATGCTCAGAAACAAAAAAACACATACAAAACAATTCAACACATGACATCACTTCTGAATTTGAATTCTGTCCTCCGGGAATTTTTGTATGAAAGTAATCGTTCAATTATCTGATCGTGTGTACAAGGCTTTAACTGCATAAAAGTCTGTGTTGATCATAGAATAAAGTGAGAAAGTTTCCAATCACCACTGTGTTTGTAATGTTGGGCTTCTTCATATTTTTAGATATGTGTTTGAGTTAGCATACAACAGACAGTCAACTTTAACCGAGTGCCATTCAGAATGGTTAAAATTTTAATACAATGCACATACCTGTGTGTTTTGCTCATGCATGTTAAAAAATTACAATTTAATCTGCATTGCCACAATACAAAAGTAATGCTTGCCATACACTAGCTGAACATTTTTTGAAAATCTGTCATTTGGACCATTCTTTAATTTTTCTTCCAGGTAATTGGCACAAATAGAAAATCGGTTTTAGCTTTTCAGAGCTGAAAAATAGAAGGAACAGTTTGGATAATTCTGCCGAACGAATGATAAATTCAAAGGTTAATGTGTTTCTCACCCAAACTGTTTGCACTAGGCATATGTGACAGGATGAACGAAAACAGATTCATTTATGTCCATTGAACGAGTTATCGATCAAAATTCGGTCATTACATGATGGCAAAATCGTTTGCTCTCATGGCCGAGTGTTCCTTATTCAAAAACGAGTTTGAACGATTTTTTTGGTTAGTGTATGGCCTGTATTAGAATCCATTCCCAAACTTACAGGGAGCAAAAGGCCCAGTAACATATAAAGTTACCGATAACAATTAATCATAAACTATAATGTACAATGATTTTAGTTACTGCACCTACTGTAGCTTTTAGTACACAATGTATTGAATAAGCCAGTCAGCATTTCATGGTGCTATTTCCCCTTTTTGCCACCCACATAAATCATATGTGTGGCAGCAAAGAGGGTGGACTTTAATGCCCACGATCCATATATACTGTATGAGTCTATGACCCCTTTTACATAGGCTTTCCGATCAGGTCCACCTGTCCGTTTTTCAGGCAGGCCTGATCAGATGCTCCATGCACCTCTATGGAGCAGCGGTGACATGTACCCTGACAACCGCTGCTACCTGATCTGATCCTGTCCGTAAAATCCAGACGGATGGAAACCCTATTTTCCATCCGTCTGGAGGATCATATCGAATAGGATTGGATGAAAATGGACAGGCGGCCCCACTTGATCTCCCATAGAGGAGAGTGGGATTCTGACAGGTCTGTCTCTGCAAAGTAAGCGGAGACAGACCTGTCATCCACCTGCTCAGTAGGGATCGGCGGATGGATCCCCCGCTGCGCAAAACGGAGCCAGCCCGGCAGAAAGCCCGTGTGAAAGGACCCTATAGGTGGCACAGGTTTCTGTGTGGACAGCGCACTTGCTCAGGGAACAAGCTGTCAAAGATCGCTCTCAGTGTCTATTAATGATCAGGAACTGGCGGGACTGGCTCCCGATCACGTGACCACTGTGACAGCTAATAGCTGTAGATTCTAGCTGCATAAAAAAAAAAAAAGACTACTATGCACAGGATCTAGATTAATACAGTCCAGTTGCATAGCTCTACTGTATGAATGGTAGTGAAGCATGACCATGTTAGTTACCCAGTGCTCTAGTCTTCCATTTATATTACTTGTTGTGATACTCTCACCTGTGACGCACCTCTCCTTTTTTCCATATGTCTAATTTCAGCTTAGAAAACAGCAAACAAATCCAAAATAAGCTGAATGATTCATTTATTCTTCAAGCGTGGGCTCTATCTTGAAACTATGACATATGCTGGGTGCTAATGCTGACATTGGGGTTGATTGACTAAAATTGAAGAGTGCAAAATCTGGTGCAGCTATCCATAGATACCAATCACCTTCCAGTTTTTTTTGTCAAAGCCTAATTGAACAAGCTGAAGATAGAAACTGATTGGCTACCATGCACAGCTGCACCAGATTTTGCATATTACCTAGTGCAGGGATGTCCAAACTACGGCCCTCCAGCTGTTGCAGAAGTAAATGTCCCATGAGGCAGTGTAAATCTCTGGCATTTACAGACTTAACTAGGCATGATGGGAATCGTAGTTCTGGAACAGCGGGAGGGCCATAGTTTGGACACCCCTGACCTAATGAGTCTCTAACCTAAAAGAAGCATGCAGCAAGAGAAGTGTAAGAAAACCTGATATGCATTAGGAATAGAGTTGAAACACCTGAGCTCACCCCCTTAAAATAAGTCAACGATGGCAGCCCTGTCCACACAGGACTAAAATGTTCAGGTTTTACAAATATACACAAACATGTTTTCTTAGCTAAACAACTAACATTCTTGATCGATTCATAAAAAAAAAAAAAAAAAAAAAAAAGGAGGGAGCGCAAGAAAGAAAACTCTTGTTCAATACATAATTTTCTTCATTTTCCTGCTGTCGACAGTCACAAAGTCACAAATATTCCATAATGCAGTGTTTTTGTAGCATCATACTGTGTTTTCTACTTTTATTCATGCAATTGGTACATCAAGGGAAATATGCTTCCAAGCAATTATGGAAAATACAGCTTGGTTTGATATTTGGAAAAATAGCTGCATAATCATCCCTTCAACTTTGCTGGAGGGGTTTAGACTAAATCTAAGATGTCTGTATAAAACATTTTTCATTACTCACTGCTATAGTACATCTCTCCATGTAGGTTGCTTAATGAACTCCTAAAGCTTTGCTTGAGAGGTTTGTTACAAAATTTAGCACCTTATGCATGTGTAAAAATCCATCTTCATTGAAAGCATCACTATCTGCAGTATTCTTTAAATGTTTCCCTTCAGTAGAATGTATTTAGACTGCTAAATACACTTGGTACTAAAAGGCTCCTCTCTAGATATAATACTCTAATGGACTGTGTTCTGCAATCCCCTTGGCTATATATTGTATTGCCATTTATTTACAAGGTAAACATATCATATTTAAATTAAGTTCTCTAATACGAGCAGATGGAAGATTAAGAGTTGTATTTATAAATTTAAGTAATCTGGAGAGTAAAGACAGACATGAACAAAAAGCATAAAAATAGAAAGATTAAATGTCAAAACTCTGCTGTGCTTACAGGTTTAATCAGCCACCGAGCAAAGAGCTTAATTGCATACAATATATATGTTCAAGTAAATACATTCAATTGATGCTAATATGCTAAATGCATGATATGTAGAATTAAAACATCGAGCTACTGAAAATAGAATCAAAGACCTCCATTTGTTGGATGGCTATTTTTTTTTTTATTTATTAACTGATAGTTGACCTGAAAAATAAAATAGGGTTTTAATTGTATTTGTACTAAATGGTAAAAATAAAGCTGCTTATAAAAATAAGAAAACACTACAGGATGCCTGCAAAAGGCTTTGGAAAAACAATTGGGCCCTGACTGCTATTGTTGTTCTTATGACAAGATTCTCCTTGCTCCTACAATCACCATTAGAGTGATTGTAAAGTCTCGTTTTTTTTTTTTTTTATATATAAATAACAAACATGTTATTTATGATCCTCCTCTTCTCAGGTCCCTCGTTGCTGCTCCTGGCCTCTCCCACCTATTGAGTGCCCCCACAGCAAGCAGCTTGCTATGGGGGCACCTGAGCTAAGCTGCAGCTCTGTGTCTCCATTCGGACACAGAGCTGACATTTGGCCCAGCCCCCTCTCTTTCCTGTTTGGCTAACTGACTTTGATTGACAACCGCAGGGGCCAATGATGCCATGGCTGTGTCTCAGCCAATCAGGAGGGAGATTCCCATATGGCCAAGGGACTTGTGGACATCACTGGATAGAGATGGGGCTCAGGATAATATTAGGGGGCTGCACACAGAAAGCTTTTTATCTTAATGCATAGAGTGCATTAAGATAAAAAAAACCTTTTGCCTTTACAACTCCTTTAATCCTGCAGGATTGTGATCCATTCTAGCCTTTACAACTCCTTAAAGCCTGTAGGATTGTGATCCATTCTAGCCTTTACAACTCCTTAAAGCCTGCAGGATTGTGATCCATTCTAGCCTTTACAACTCCTTAAAGCCTTCATGATTGTGATCCATTCTAGCCTTTGCAACTCCTTTAAGCCTGCAGGATTGTGATCCATTCTAGCCTTTACAACTCCTTTAATCCTGCAGGATTGTGATCCATTCTAGCCTTTACAACTCCTTAAAGAGGAAGTAAACCCTCCTCAGGAAGTTGTACCTATAGGTAAGCCTATGATAAGGCTTACCTATAGGTACTGTAAATATCTCCTAAACTTGCACCGTTTAGGAGATATTTACCTTTAATGGAGCCAGTGACGTCACTGGCGCATGCGCTCTGAAGGAACGGCTGATCATGCCATTCCTTCAGAGCCCCGTGCCGTGACCGTCGGCTCCCGCGCGCGTGCGCGGGAGTGACGTCACCGCGGCTCCGGCCAATCAGATGGCCGGATGCTGCGATCCCAGAAGACGGGCGACATGACATACAGGTAAGAGAGCAGCACGGCGGGGGCTCGTTCTAAGGTAAGTATTTCATAATGAGCTAGTATGCGATGCATACTAGCTCATTATGTCTTTCTCTTGCAGGTTGTAAAAAAAAAAAAAAAAAATTTAAAACGAGTTTACAACCTCTTTAAAGCCTTCAGGATTGTGATCCATTCTAGCCTTTACAAATTCTTTAAGCCTGCAGGATTGTGATCCATTCTAGCCTTTACAACTCCTTAAAGCCTGCAGGATTGTGATCCATTCTAGCCTTTACAACTCCTTTAAGCCTGCAGGATTGTGATCCATTCTAGCCTTTACAACTCCTTAAAGCCTGCAGGATTGTGATCCATTCTAGCCTTTACAACTCCTTTAAGCCTGCAGGATTGTGATCCATTCTAGCCTTTACAACTCCTTTAAGCCTGCAGGATTGTGATCCATTCTAGCCTTTACAACTCCTTAAAGCCTGCAGGATTGTGATCCATTCTAGCCTTTACAACTCCTTTAAGCCTGCAGGATTGTGATCCATTCTAGCCTTTACAACTCCTTTAACCCTGCAGGATTGTGATCCATTCTAGCATTTGAAGTCTTTGTTATGCATTAAGATTACCAGACATGGCTCCAATTTCAGTCAATTTCTTCTGAATCAGCCATGGTTTGCTCTGTTGGCCCCACCTAGCTCAGGGATCTTCACACTACGGCCCTCCAGATGTTGCAGAGCTACACATCCCATGAAGCATTGTAAAACTGACATTCACAGACATGACTAGGCATGATGGGAATCGTAGTTCCTGAACCACTGGAGGGCCATAGTTTGAAGATCCCTGACCTAGCTCAACAAACTTCAAGAACTTGGAAAAATTGTCAGTCAAAGAGCATACAAGTAGATACAGTCACTGTTTGGGTATTCCAAAAAGCCGTCACAGCTGCTTCAATACAATAGCTGCCAAACCAGATGCTGGTAAGCCCTGTGCTTGTAATCACACTGGAAGAAATAACAATATATCAGTCATTATCTGATTGCTGCAAGTATGTAAGCAGTCAGGAATATCTCCACTCATAGCATGTGGTTTCCTTTATATTGAGGTCTGTGTTTTTTGCAACCTATCTATAAGTAGGGCCCTTCGAGGCAGAAACGTTTTTAGAGGATTTTCATGCTGTTACAAGAAGGGAATGATATAGAGCAGGGGTGTCAAACTCAATTTCATTGCAGGCCGCATAAGCATTATGGTTGACCTCAAAGGGCCGGTTATGTCTGTAAGATTAGATGTCCTGAGCACCCCACGCCCCCCTTACACCCTTACATGAGATGTCAAGAGCCCCCCACCATCAGAAATCAAGAGTCACCCACCCTTCCTTACATTCCAATGCACCCCTTTACTTTGTGCTGCTGCCAGAAGATGCGGGTGGATCTGGGAAGAAGAAAGTGCAGAGTCTGGCGGAGGATTGGAGTCAGCTTCCAGAGTCTGCTGAATGCTGAGATAGGGAAGGCAGAGGTGAAGTGCTGTTGCAGCTGCACAAAGAGGTGCAGGATCTGTAGGAAGAGTTCTGTCCTCCTCTAGGCTGCAGACTGCTAAGAGGGGGGGGAAGGGGGTGGGCAAATAAGAGCCTTTCTGTAGCTGCACAGAGAAGCGTAGGATCTGGCAAAGAATTTCTGTCCTCTCGGCTGCCGACTACTGAGACAAGGTGTGGGCAAAGACAAGGGGGGTGCCGCAGCTGCAGGAGAGGTGCGAGGGTCACATGAACTGGCCTGGGTGGCCACATTTGGCCATGGGCCTTGTGTTTGACACATGTGATATAGAGTTTTATGCTGTGCTGGATACCTGCTTTGCTTAATCTCTTGGCTCCGGGTGCACGCAAAATTGCAGCTTCTCTCAGCAGGTGGGCCACATATTTGCAGGAGCCACATATTTGCATGCATTAGTGCAAATACAGCTGTGCCGAGAGTGTGCACCCTTTGCTCTCCCGGCACAGTTACCGCCAGCTAACAGAAAGCTCCCCATTGCAAGCAGCTTTTGGATCATGTGACTGCCATGACAGGTAATTACGGGCAGTCAGATGATCATAAGCCCCGCCTCCCGCCATCCTAAACCCTAAAAGGGTCTGGAGGCGTAAGCTCCAAGGGGTTAAATAACCTTAAAGTAGCTGTAAATCTCTGACATGAAATATGAACAAATCACATTGCTTCATCTCTGTGTATTATCTAATGCTAGTCATTTCACTTCTAGTCCATTCGCATTGTTTTCAATCAAGTCCTGCTGAAGGGTGTGTTTTTGGACCCCTGAAATGTGTTGGATACTCTTTGGATTGACCCCCTCACTTTTAGTGGAATAAAGTTGTATCTGGACCTCAGGGCCGTCTTTAACACAGGGCAAAAGGGGCAACTGCCCAGGGCCTAGTCGTTGTTGTGGGGCCCAAAGCAGCTGCCCCTTTAGCCCCCACTGCCTGCAAATAGGTAATAAGTGGATTTTGGAGGGCCCAAGAAAATATTTGCCCAGGGTCCAATCAATATTAAAGACGGCCCTGCTGGACCTTTTAGCATTGGTGTGGCATTTCACCTTTCATTTTTATTACACCATTACACTACAAGCCAAGGAGTCTGTGAAGATCCTCTGGGGTGTAGAACCTGCCTGCCCAGGAACCAGGTTATTTATATTAACATCAATACTAACAATGCTTACACTAAGATAACTTTACAGGTCTAGTGCCTTTCCACTTTCTCTAAATATAATAAATCATGGCAGAGATTCCTCCATGCATGTTGTTTTTTTGTAAAGCAATTTATTCTATGGTTCAATCTCAGGAAATCTATGTGTGTATGTCTACTCTACGTTACTCTACCAAACATTATCAGGCTCATTTAAGAAAGGTAGGGAAAGGGAAATGATGTAAAGTTGAGCAGCTAAAGTTTTAAGCCTGAACTATAATAATGGCATTGCCAGAGCCATAGCCAGCGTTTGTAATAGGAAAAGCTACCTGCAAGAGTCTCTGCTTTTATAAGCCACTGCCATTTAATACCAATATACAAAAAGGGTAGAAATATTTTAGAATGGAATATATAATTGTATCCTATCAACTTATAACTTTCCAAAATTTTAGCCTGACAATTGTTTACCAATTTAGCTTTTGAATTGACATTGCCTAATTTGTTTATACATATTGTAAATGTACACATTGCATGATTTTGTACCTTGACTTTAATAAATAAGTTCTCACTATGCTCTCATCTATCTGCTAATGGTGGGAATTCTCCCCAAGGCACAATCTCACCTCCACTTTTTGAAAGCATGTCCCTTCCTATCCTTTAGACTAGTATTTCCCCATCCTGTCTGCAAATTCCACCACCAGGCCATGATTTGCAGAAAACTTCACATAAGCACAGATGGAATAATTAGTGTCTCAGCAATATTGTATAGTTGCTTGTGTGCCTATCCAAAACCATAAATTGAGGAGATATTTGGGAAACACTGCCAAGAAACCAAATAGTGTAATAAAATGAATGAGAATAAATATTTTTAACGATAGATTTATAGGTCATTCGGCACCATGCTTTAATGTGAGCAAGGAAAAGGGAGTAACGTCAAATTATCAAAGCTGCTCTATAAAAAAAAGTTAGTTATTATTTGGTTGCTCATGATGTAAAAGAAAAATGTCTAACATTCATTATAGTTGAAGAATATAACTAAAAGCTGAAATGTAGGCAACAGCGAAGAACACAACATCAATAGATAAAGCTGGCCATAGATGTGTAGCTTTTTTTTTTTGCTCAGCCAGTGGGCTGAATGAAAAAACAAAAACAAAAAACAAACAAACAGATTCCTCCATCCATACAGGTTAGGTGGATGGAGGAATTCCCCTGCTATGATATTGCATGCTGGCAGTGGGACCTGGCGCTGTCAGAATACACTGAATGTATTGTATTGTATGCAACTAATTGGCTGCTGCCGATGATTGACAAACTATTGTTTTCCAGCGTGTCTGCTTGACAGAAGTTGATTTAACAATGTTGAACAGGGACAGCCACACACTGATTGGAATTCTGGTGGTCCCTGCTGTACTGGAGAAAATTTGATCTATGACTGGTTACAGGATACGCAATTTTCTACAGTATTGATCCAGCCATCACTGCCAGACAGCAACGCATGGCCTGAGACCTCCAATAAAGTGGTTGTAAACCACTGCAATGAAATATAAACAAAGCATATCCCTAGGTAGTGTGTACTTGACTCAATCAAGGGCAAATTCTGTTGGCTGCATCATTCCTCTACTATCTGCATTAGTCACTTCTGCCAGTTTTTTTACTGACACCAAGAGATAAAAAAGGTGACAGGGGAGGGAGCTGCAGCACACAGCCTGTGATTGACAGTTTCAGCTCTGTTCCTGTGTGCTGTGTCAAGGGGGGTGTCCCTTTCCTTCAATCAGCTTTCACCAAGCTCTGCAGAGTGTAACTTCAGCTACCCATCCCTTGCTTTCTGAAAGTTCAGACAAGATACACTTTGAACCAATTTACGAAGTGTGTTATACCCTGGAGAGATTTCATTACAAAGTGTGTTATATCCTGGGGAGATTTCATTACCAAGTGTGTTATACCTTGGGGAGATTTCATTACCAAGTGTGTTATACCCTGGGGAGATTTCCTTACCAAGTGTATTATACCCTGGGGAGATTTAATTACCAAGTGTGTTATACCCTGGGGAGATTTCCTTACCAAGTGTGTTATACCCTGGGGAGATTTCATTACCAAGCTTGTTATACCCTGGGGAGATTTAATTACCAAGTGTGTTATACCCTGGGGAGATTTCCTTACCAAATGTGTTATACCCTGGGGAGATTTCATTACCAAGTGTGTTATACCCTGGGGAGATTTCCTTACCAAATGTGTTATACCCTGGGAAGATTTCATTACCAAGCGTGTTATACTCTGGGAAGATTTCATTACCAAGTGTGTTATACCCTGGAGAGATTTCATTACAAAGTGTGTTATACCCTGGGGAGATTTCATTACCAAGTGTGTTATACCTTGGGGAGATTTCATTACCAAGTGTGTTATACCCTGGGGATATTTCATTACAAAATGTGTTATACCCTGGGGAGATTTCATTACAAAATGTGTTATACCCTGGGGAGATTTCATTACCAAGTGTGTTATACCCTGGGGAGATTTCATTACAAAATGTGTTATACCCTGGGGAGATTTCATTACCAAGTGTGTTATACCCTGGGGAGATTTCATTACAAAATGTGTTATACCCTGGGGAGATTTCATTACAAAATGTGTTATACCCTGGGGAGATTTCATTACCAAGTGTGTTATACCCTGGGAAGATTTCATTACCAAGTGTGTTATACCCTGGGGAGATTTTATTACCAAGTGTGTTATACCCTGGGGGAGATTTCATTACCAAGTGTGTTATACCCTGGGGAGATTTCATTAACAAGTGTGGTATACCCTGGGGAGATTTCATTACCAAGTGTGTTATACCCTGGGGAGATTTCATTACCAAGTGTGTTATACCCTGGGGAGATTTCATTGCCAAGTGTGTTATACCCTGGGGAGATTTCATTACCAAGTGTGTTATACCCTGGGGAGATTTCATTACCAAGTGTGTTATACCCTGGGGAGATTTCATTAACAAGTGTGGTATACCCTGGGGGAGATTTCATTACCAAGTGTGTTATACCCTGGGGAGATTTCATTACCAAGTGTATTATACCCTGGGGAGATTTCATTACCAAGTGTATTATACCCTGGGGAAATTTCATTACCAAGTGTGTTATACCCTGGGGAGATTTCATTACCAAGTGTGTTATACCCTGGGGAGATTTCATTACCAAGTATGTTATACACAGGGGAGATTTTATTGTTAAGTGTGTTATACACAGGGGAGATTTCATTCACATGTTGTGGCACTTCCCGAAGCTCAGCAGATATTGAAAAGAGGTCACTCAAACCATTGCAATAGTCGCCCAACAAGACATACACCTGGATCCACTGATATGCCTTCTGGGCTCACTAGACACTGAGCTTAACTCCCTGGGGTTTACATTATGGTTTTGAGACTCCTATACTTGACAAGAAAATTAATGACAAGGTACTGGATGTCCCCAATTTCCCACTAGAAAGCAATGGGTAATATACGTAAATTCTCTACAATTGTGCGAACAGCTCACTTACTGTTACAACAATGCCTCCCATAAAATTGCTTTGATTTGGCAACGATGGTTAGATGTCCCTGGTTTGGCTCCTCCACAGCTAGCCATGGATCGGTTGTTACAAATGTAATGCTTCCCTAGTAGCATTACTCTCTGATGCTACCTGATGTATGTTCTGTAGTTCTATGCACCAATATTGGTATTTTGCTATTAAGCAACTGCAAGCCTCCCTTAGGCTTGGCTTCTATTACATATTTTCATAGCTCTTACGGTGAAGAAACCTTTCCGTACTTGGAGACAAAATCTCTTTTCCTCTAGACGTAAAGAGTTCCCCCTTGTCCTCTGTGTTGACCTTAAAGTGGAAAACTCAACACCAAGTTCACTATATGGACCCCTTATGTATTTATACATGTTGATCATATCCCCCCTTAATCTCCTCCTCTCAAGAGAGAATAAATTCAGTTCCCCTAATCTTTTCTCATAGCTGAGCTGCTCCATGCCTCTTATCAGTTTGGTTGCCCTTCTCTGCACTTTCTCCGGTTCCCCGATATTCTTTTTAAGAACGGGTGCCCTAAATTGAACTGTATGTAATTTTATATGTATTCTTTCAATTCAATGTTTTGTTATTTGCACTCTTTTATGCTAAAGTTTGGTTTAACAAAAAAAGAACAGATTTAGAAAAGAGGGGGCTGAAAATAAACAGGTACAACTTATGTAGGAGGATTTGATTAATCTCTGTGCATCACCTGAGGACAGTCCCTGAGTAAGGCCCCTTTCACACGGGCGTACCCCCCGACGGAGTCCGTTCTGCTTAGCGGGGTATTGACCTGCCGGATGTGTGCAGAGACGGAGCTTTCAGATCCCTGCTGTCTTCTATGGACTGCCTGTCTGTTCTCATCCGATCCCATCCAATCCGATCCTCTAGACGGATGTAAAATATGGTTTTCATCTGTCCGGATTTCACGGACAGGATCGGATCGGATGGCAGCGGGTGTCAGCAGGGATGTCTCAGCTGACACCCGCTGCCCCATAGGGATGCATGGAGCCTCCGATCAGGTCCCCCTGAAAAACTGACAGGCACATAGGATCAGATCGCCCGTGTGAAAGGGGCCTAAGGGTTTACAACCACTTTAAGTAACAGCACTACAGCAGGACCTAAATACACTTCCGGCTTGCTTATAGTGAAGAATGAGCAGAAATGGTATTGTAAATGTGTTGTTTGGTGCAGAGTGGACTACCTATGCTTGCCAAGCACACTTGCTTTAGATCAGAACATATATCATATTTTAGGAGAGGGGGTATTTGTGGTCTTTTGTGTTTAAAATCATTATTCTTCAGCTAAGTTTACTAAGTATAATGCAAAAAAAAAAATTCAATCATAATTTATGGAAAAAGAATGTGCTACACTGCCTACTGCATTTTACAAAAAAATATGAGATATTGTATTAAATGCAATTTAGAGAACAGCAACATTTGTAAAAGATGCTCTTTTTTTCCCTTACAGGAGAACAGGCCACAGAGTAATAGAAATATATGTAATATTAGTTGTCTGTCATTTGCATTCAACAGTTCAGTTTGATCACTGAAGAAACCAAACACAGATATACGACCTTGCTTGTCTTCGCACTCAGCAGGTGACTGAATTAAAATAGGGTCTGCATTAAAAATCCTCAGCACAGACTGTGTAACAAGCGTTTCAGTTTAATATGCTTATTTGATTCAGGATTGCTTCAATGTACTCTGTTCAAATAATGATTTCTCACTTATTTGGGCTCTCAGAAATTTATGTTTTTGACTATGCGAAAGAAAAGAGGAAGAAAAGCTTCTGAGAACACACGTAATTAAATGGCTGGAGCAGGAAAAAGATTCCGTTTTTCAAATTAAATTTAAAAGCTTGCCCTAGCGAGTTAAAAAGATTGGCAAGTTTTTACAAATAACATCAGTGGGCCATTCGGAGACAGAAATCCAGCCGTATTGGAATGGAGTCATTAGGCAATACATTTATTTTGAAGCCAATTAACCTTTTGTCAGAGAAATGTCGGCGCTGTAATGATTTCAGCAGTGGAGGTCAGCCTCTAACAGAGGCATGTATGACAGCGATTACGTTGCTTGACATATGCTGCAGACTAAAAGCACCGTCTCTGAATGAGAATCTGCCTTCGTTTATATTCTGCTCTGCATTTCCTAGGGAGCAGCCAATTTTGACCTATCCATTTAGGTAATTAAAGCTTCCATTTGGAAGTGTCCTGCAGGAAGGTGAAATTTGGGGGAGATAAATGGCTACTGCTCGCAATGTGCAATCACTTGATGGACTGCCTGAAACAGCCAGGGTTGCCAGGTCCTCATAAAAATAAAGATGAATTGATGCATGAGATAATTCTCCGAGGCAAAGAGGCTCTGTCATCTTCTTTTCTTATGGAAGATCATTTAATCGTTAGCCAAGGTGGCTGGCGGACGCCGGGGGGGCCCTACTTATGAACAGCTTCCACCATACACTTTCATTTGCCAATGAATTACTTAGGTTTATTTACTTATAAGCTAACTTTGTTTGGCAATAGAAGATGTCACTTCAATAAGCACAGCTGGCAGTCACAGCTGTGCTCTCACTTACCTTCCAGGCTATTTTGTTTCCTTTCGTATCGTGCTCAAGGGCGATTGGAAAGTCTCCTCGCTCATAAAACTTGCGAAAAGCTGTGGGCTTTGCAGGTCGTTCTTTGAAAGCCCCTGCTGCTGGGGGGCCTCTAACCTGCAAAAGATCAGGTAATATATGTATCAGGGCACCAATAAACACAAACAGGCTCATATAGAATATTTATTCACATTTTTGTAGCACCGAGCATTGGGGAAAATGACATTTTACGCTAAACAATTATATGTAATGGTTTAGCCTACTGTAATTCAGTAGGAAGGTTCTTAAAAAAAAAAAAAACAAAAAAAAAAAAAAAAAAAGAACAATGTTCTTGTAGCAAGCAATTTCTAAATGAATGTCTCCATAATAAAATTCACAATGTCCTTCACATATCGATCCAGATAAACAGTCCAAGAAAATGTTCTCAAATCATGCAGGAAATTGATTAATGCAAGCAAAGCATTGAGGATTTTGTTGTGAGTTTAACCAAAGAAAGATTGGGTGTGCGGAGCTAGGCGTTTACTGCGAGGCTAGAGATTTACTGCAATTTTTTTTTTTAAATTGCTCATCAATAATGATCAATGAAAGGTAATTTTTCCTTTTATTAGTTCTACTAACAAAATATGTATCAAAATACATTTCTACATCCAAAATTTACCTTTGTGAATGTCAAAGGAAAACAGCTTCTTATTACAGAGCTCCCCTCCCTGGCTGTACAGCTATTCCAGGGCAGTCACTTCACCTAGGGAGCTTTACTATCTGGGATTAAAGAGAAGTAAACTTCCTCTACAAACATTTACCTATAGGTAAGCCTATAATAAGGCTTACCTATAGGTAGTGTAAATATCTCCTAAACGTGTATCGTTTAGGAGATTTTTACGTGACATGCAGCCAGTGACATCACTGGCGCATGCACTCCGAGTCCCGCGCCGTGAACGGCGGCTCCCGTGCGCATGCGCGGGAGTGATGTCATCACGGCTCCAGCCAATCACAGCACCGGAGCATGCAAACCTGGAAGTAACTCTGGGGAAAATGTCAGCGGTGGCACCGATATGCAGGTGCCACTGTGGGGCTTTGATCTAAGGTAAGTATACTTATAGAGGTTGTACACCCAAAAAAAGGAAAAAAAAAGAAAAAAGAAAACCCTGTAAGACAAAGGCATAATGAGCTAGTATGCATCGCATTATGCCTTTGTCTTACAGGGTTATTTTTTTTTGGGGGGTGTACAACCTCTATAAGTATATCTCCTTCTCAGAAAAATATTTAGTTACTAGGGCACATATTGTTTGGTGCATTTCTCCCTTTTTAGTTGCTTTTCTGTTTCCTCTATTCTTATTTTCTCTCTCTTGATGCTCCCATCTCTGTATATTCCTCTCTTATTTTGTCTTGACTTTGTCATAAAGACTTTTTCAAGCTGAGTTCCAGCATCGCCTTCAGTCTTGCAGAGTTATACAGGCTCCTCTGCTGCACTAAAATAGCTTACCCTGATTTTAGTTCACACTGAGAGTTTTACAGTGTGCATTAGAAACTTCAATGAATCAGATACAGCCTGCCACATATTTTGACTGGAGGACACCCAGCATCATCTGGTATTCCTCTCCCTTAGTTTAACTGCACCTGGAATACCTCTTTCATTCACTTTCTTTTAGTTCTTACAATCATGGAGACTCAACATCACATATAGGCAATATCAATGGTGGTTATGCAAATGCAGTCTGCCTAGGAGCTTCCATTTCTCCAGACTGACATTCACCCATTATGGCATTCTGATATTTGCTTCTCCCAAAAAAACAGCCTACTGGTTGAAGTCTCTTGGCTGAGCTGAGCACCTGCGTTGCATAGAAGAGCTCAGAGACCCAGTGATGACAGCACTAGCTATAGAAAAAGATACATAATGAAAACAGAATGGTTTCATTTAAAAATTAGCTAGTTTATGGGGCAGAGGGTGGAGTCAGGAAAAGCACAACATCAGCAGATTAAATGTCACCTTTCATTCTCTGTGTGTCTGTATCCTGTCACCTAGGCTACATCTTCTTACCTTAATGCATTCCTTGCATTAGGGAAAAAAAATGTTTAGACATTAGTATCACCCCTCACCTCCTCCCTTTTTTACTTGCCTGAGCCCTCATTCACTCCACCCCTGTGCACGTCTGCAGCTCCTCTCTCCCCTAACTTATTGGTCTCACCAGCTTTGCTGAGGCAGCAGTGGCCATAGGTTTCTATTGCTGTCAATCAAAGTCAGTAACGAGGGAGCAGGGGCGAGGCCAAGTCCCGCTGTCTGTGCCAATAAACGCAGACAGCGAGACTCGAGAGCAAGCTTGCACGAGTGCCCCCATAGGAAGAGGCTTTCTATGAGGGCATTCGATGGAGGGAAGGAACCAGGAGCACCAGCAGGGGACCTGAGAAGTGGAGGTTCAGGGGCGCTCTGTGCAATTGAATTGCACAGAGCAGATAAGTATAACCCTGTTTTTTTTTTTCTAATAATTTTACATTAAGAACCACTTTAGGCCTCACACTACTCTACATTGTCCATTGTGACACTTGCGCTAATGTTTACATACAAACAGCGTCCAAAGTATATGGATCCTATTGACCACCACTGCTCAGGGTTGGCATTTAAATTCTTAGCCTGGGGCTAAGAATATGCTTGCATCATACATACTAGGTGGAGTAGAACTGGGGAAATTCATAGCGGAGAAGGATCTGGGTGTTCTGCTAGATCATAAGCTTAATAATAATGCTAAGCTGCGGTTTCCAACGCAAGCAAAGTCCTTTCTTGTATTAACAGAGGCATGAACTCCAGAGAGAGAGATGTCATTTTTCCCCTGTACAAATCATTAGTGAGACCTCATCTGGAATATGCAGTTCAGTTTTGGGCACCAGTTCTCAAAAATGATATATGGGAGCTAGAGAAACTGATTAGAGGCATTGAGGAGCTCAGCTATGAGAAAAGATTAGAGGAACTGAATTTATTCTCTCTTGAGAAGAGGAGATTAAGGGGGGATATGATCAACATGTATAAATACATAAGGGGTCCATATAGTGAACTTGTTATTGAGTTATTCACTTTAAGGTCATCACAGAGGACAAGGGGGCACTCTTTACGTCTAGAGGAAAACAGATTTTGTCTCCAAATATGGAAAGGTTTCTTCACCATAAGAGCTGTGAAAATGTGGAATAGACTCCCTCCAGAGGTGGTTCTGGCTAGCTCACTGGATTGCTTTAAAAAGGCCTGGATTCTTTCCTGGGTGTAAATAATATAAGTGGGTACTAATATTTATAGGTAAAGTTGATCCAGGGAATATCCGATTGCCTCTCGGGGGATCAGGAAGGAATTTTTCCCCTGCTGTAGCAAATTGGATCATGCTTTGCTGGGGTTTTTCGCTTTTCTGGATCAACTGCGGGTATAGGATTGTGTATATGGGATTGTATGGTTGGGTTTTCTTTACTGTTTTTTGTTTTTTATTGGTTGAGCCAGATAAACTTGTGTCGATTTTCAGCCTGACTAACTATGTAACTATGTAAATATCAACAAAGTCTAGCCAGTAGCACCACCACCACTGATTACACACTACTGATGTTCATATATTTCATGTGGCGCATGCACAGAATTGCCTCATCCAAGGTTGTTTAGGATCTGCCGAGGTCAACACAGTTGTGCTCTATTTATTTTTTTTTTGTTTCTGAACGCAGTGCAACATTACACTGCCAAGCACAGCTGTGAGCTAATAGCTGAATATACTGCTGTGCACAGATGCATATAAAACTACACGTGACAGCTTTGATGCACATGTGAACAAGATCTTAATGTTTTTCATTGCTCATTTATTGATCCATTTAACGTACAGCATATATAAAAAAATAACAAATATTTTGTTTAAAAAATCACTGCAATTAAGTAAAAAAATGCATCTTTTCATTCAAATGATGCCCTTTCTGCTATAGATTAAAGATCTGGTTTCGCTGCAGCTCACTGATCTTCCCCAAGAAAATATCTGATGATGCTGACAGCCTTCCAAACTTCTCCCAGAAGGGTGAAAATGCAGTAGGGCCTGCAGCAAATTTACTGCAGCATTGTCACCCTCAGCTGCACATATCTGTGTTCCGACACACAATTCCCCATTTTATGTCCCCTTTAATTATGCAGAAAGTAGTGGGGAATACCCAATGATCCTAGGCTGACAATGCTTCCACTGCTGCAATAGCATCTCAAGCCATGCTGTCATCCCTGCCATAGTTGTCTTTGGCTTTTGCCATAGTTGATCCTTAGCTCCTCTGTCTCCTCAACACCATAACTTCCCTTTGTTCACATTCTCTCTTCCTATAGTGTCTGCTGTTTATCCCTCCTTTCATGCTAATTATGTGCAGCAGCGACAGTGTTGTCACCCCAAAACGGGAAGTGTAAAGCTAAATGTATTCCTAGCAAGATCATCATACCCGTTTCAGTAATTTCAGTATTTTTAAAGTGACATAACATGGGGAATGTATGTACTAAAGCTCTGCTAAAAATATATTTTTTGAGATTTTGCCCACATATACATTTTAAAACCATGCCTCTAAATGATACAGGTTATGATATCTACAAATCTAAATAGGGACCCTTCATATCTAAACAAAATATAAATATAGTCACTGGATAAAAACACTTAAAATGGTTTAACTTTCAGTTTATTAATATATGATTTATAGCACTGTCCATCAATCTGTCTGACACCTTCAATTTAACTGGCATTAATTTCATTAGAAAAACTACAAGTCAAAAGTAATCATATTGTTTGACTTCTTCAGGTTCATTAATGCAACCTATTTTAAAAATGTAGCCAATGACAAGGAAAATGGTTTTGTCTAACACTTATCACTCAATCATAATACAATGGGACTTTGGTGAAGCAGAAAGCAAGGCACTAATGGAACTTTATATTACAGGGTGTATTAATAACCACCTTTTCTGCTCGAGGGCTTTTCTCTAATTCTTCCTATTAATACAGCATTAAAGTGAACATGTCCACATTAAATTGTTAGCTCACCTTTATCAAATAATAACCTACAGTATGCAGTACCTAAATACCAATACGTAATTCTAAAGCAATCAGCTTTAACAGATATGCTTTAATACTACATGTATGCCATATTAGTAAAAAGTGAAACCTCCCCTGAAACCCCTAAACGTTTTTTAAGCTTCGTCCTGTCTTCTTTATAGGAGAAAGAAGCCACTAGGACAGATGCCCCTTAGCCTTACAGGAGCAAGTGTCATCCTCCTACTGAGCCCTGCACATGCACGGTTTGCTCTCACAGATAAGCTCATTGGCTGCAACAGGAGAAGGAACACACTGCGCATGTTTAGAGCTTATCAGAAGGATGGTGCTAACTCATGTACCGCAAGTGGGCACTGGTTCTAGTGGCTGCTCCATCCTAGACAGAAGACAGGCTGGAGCTTGAAAAAACCATTAGGAGGTTTTAGGGGGAGACTTCACGTGTGATCAATAAAACAAATTGTAGAACTAAGGTGTGCAATACTATTATAAGCAATAGCCACCACAAGCAAGCATTACAGTTCATAGCACTTATGAGTGGGGAAAGCAGTCCAAGGGTTCCGGGTACACGAGACCATGCTGCTCCAAGGAAATGGAGGGTCTCCACAGTACTATAAAAAAAATAAAACCAAGAAAAGCACATGGATTTAATGTAATAAAATCAACTTTCATGCATTGGGTTAAAAGCAATGTGGCAACTCACTGTGTTCTAGCTTGTCACAGTGCACATCCGGCTAGAGGGAGCTTGTCAGATTCATGTGGCCAGTAGTGCGGTTGAGGTGAAACACATGCAGCTGTCAATTCCTCAGACAGGACCCATTCCAAGCATTTGGAGATTGGTGGTGATATTGATCTGTCAGCAGTCTCTCTGGGGGTTCGAGAATCGAGATCCAAGCAGTGACAAAGGAAGTAGATTTGATAAAGGAAGGAGACTTGATAAAGAGTACCTGCACCTTGTTCGTGCATGGTGACAAATTGGAGCACTGTTGACAATTTGTTTTTAACCCAACACTTGTAGATATGTAAATGATTTAATTGCATGAGATATGGGCATACTTGTTTATTTGCTATTTTTACTCATTGTAAAAATGACCTAGAGGAATTGATTTCTGACCATAGTTTGATTTTCCTGAAATGCATGTTTGTATGTGGTCCACATATGAGCCAGCCAACTACCATTTTAACTACTTCCATTTCGGGCCTTTTCTTGCACTTTTTGTTCACATGCAACAATCAGAATTTTTGGCTAGAAAATTACCTAGAACCCCAATACAGTATATATATATATATATATATAGATACTGTATATATTAAGTAGAGGCCCTAGAGATCAAATTCGTGTTTTTTTCAATGTTTTATTTCACACGGTATTTGCGCAGCAGTATTTCAATGAATTTTAATGCAAGAAAACACAATACATAACCTAATGTATTAATGCATTATATTATATTATATTAATATTATATTCATTAAATTATAAAAGATGAAGTTACGCTGAGTAAATAGATAACAAACATTGTGCATGTCTGTGCACGCCTGTGCATGCCTGTGCAACGGCGACAAATTATGTCAATTTTACTATCCATAGATGACACTTTAAAAGCCTTTACGGGGTAACCATTTTAGATTTACAGAGAAGGTCTGGTGCTAGAATTACTGCCCAATCTGACATTTGCGGTGATACCTCACATGTGTGGAACTATCAATGTTTGAGCACAAGCGGGACCGAAGCACGCGTTTGCCTTTGCGCACAAACACGGGAGGATGCGGGAATTATTTTTTTTTAATTACTAATTAATTTAATTTTTTTAATTTTTACACTTGCTTTAATAATTTTTTTTGTTATTACTTTTATTGCTGTCACAAAAATGTAAACATCCTTGTGGCAGCAATAGTCATGAAACAGGTCCTCTTCATGGAGGGATCTGGGGTCACCAAGACCCCAAATCCCTGTTCTGCACTGAAAAGCATTTAAAACCCCAAGAACAGTGTTTCTAAATGCCCTTGATCACCTACTGTGTTAACCTCTTCCCTGCCAGTGTCATTATTACAATAACAGTGTATATTTTTATCACTGATTACTGTAGTAATGTCACTGGTTCCCCCAAAAGTGTCAAAAATGTCAGTTAGGGGTCCGAGCTGTCCGCAGCAATGTCGCAGTCCTGATAAAAATCTCAGATCGCCGCCATTACCAATATAAAAAGAAAACAATAAAAATGACATAAATCTTTCCCGTTGTTAGTAGATATGACAACTTTTGAGCAAACCAATCAAAATACACTTATTGCGATTTTTTTTGCCAAAAATATGTAGCAGAAAACAAGTTGGCTTAAAATGTTAAAAAAGTTAGATTTTTACATTTTTTTTTTGGGAATGTCATATAGCAGAATGTGAAAAATATTGTTTTCTATCAGAATTGTCGCTCTTTTTTTGTTCATAGAGCAAAAAATAAAAATCGCAGAGGTGATCAAACACCACCAAAAGAAAGTTCTATTTGTGGGGGAAAAAAAAGGACATCAATTTTATTACGGTACATCGTCACACGACCGCGCAATTGTGCGTTGAAATAATGCAGTGCCGAATCACAAAAAATGGCCTGGTCTTTAAGGGGGAAAATCCTTCCGGTCCAGAAGTGGTTAAATAAAGGTAGCTACATAATGTTCCTGAATTGAAAAAAAAAAACAAATAAATGAATTCAATAGCTTGATATTTAACAGCCATTTCTTTATTTCTTATACAGCATGCTGTATGCTAAGTTCACCATGACAGATATCTGTATTTTGTTACAAGCTAAGATATCCTACAAACAAATTCCTCTAGGCAGGTCAGCATAGCACTGTCTCACTGCAATTGAAGCACTATTTAGTAACTAAAAACATCCACAGCAGGGTCAGGCCAATACCAGACAATACATAGAAGCTACTTCTTCAGGAATAACAATGATCACAAAGCACATAAATGAAGCTAACTGCTACTCGTTCTTTACAGTTAAAGGAGAAGTCCAGGCAAAACCTAACTAAGGCCCCTTTCACACATACAGTCCGTTCAGTTCATCAGTTCAGTCACGTCAAATGTATCAGTTTTTCATCCGTTTTTCATCCGTTTTTCATCCGTTTTTCGTCAGTTGTTATCCGTTTTTCATCCGTTTTTCATCCGTTGTCGCCCGTTTTTCATCCGTTGTCATCAGTTGACATCCGTTGTCATCAGTTGACATCCGTTTTTCGTCCGATCCGGTTTTTTTTACGGATGAAAAATAGGGCATTCATACGTTCAAAAAAACGGACATTGATGGAAGTGGATGAAAACGGATGTTAACTGATGATCATCAGTTGTCATCCGTTTTTACATAGAGATGCATTGATGTCCGTTTTTCATCCGTCAACGGATGGATGAAAAACGGACAAACGGACAGCATGTGTGAAAGGGGCCTAACTCTAAACCTGCTCTGTGCCACATTCTAAACCTAATCTATCTAACCCTCTAAAGCAGAAATAGCTGTACTTACCTTTTCTGCACCCGATACAGTCTGGCCTCCAGCAGCGGAAGCTGTGTGCAGGAGAGGATGGACAACGGCTGTAAAATGCCTGGGAAGTGACATCACTCATAGACTTACTATAAGGCAGCTGCTGATAGCTGATGCTGGGACCAGACTGGATCGGCTGCAGAATAGATAAGTACCGTGATCTTTGCTTTACAGGGATACATAGATTGAGTTTAGAATGTGACACAGAGCAGGTTTAGCGTTAGTTAGGTTTTGTCTGGACTTCTACTTTAATATGTACCTGTGCAAGTAGCATTGCTACACTGCAATAACTGAAAATGGAAATTGGGTGTAGAAAGTAGAGGCATTGAAACAATACAAGTACAATATAAAATTCTCAATTTATGAGCCATGTGTGTCAGCAAAGGGCATGCTTTAATGATTTCTGTTTATTTCTTTTTTTTACTTTCTTTTTTTCCTTTTTACAATTAATGATTTCAATAATAGTAGTCATCTCATTTTCTACATGAAAATATGTAAACCACACAACAAACATCTGGCTAAGAGCCGGTTCACACTAAGGCGACACGACTCTGTACTACTTCGGGGGCGACTTGCAGGGACTTCACATAATGGAAGTCTATGCAAGTCGCTCCGAGGTCGCCCCGAAGTAGTACAGGACCCTTTTTCTAAGTCGGAGCGACTTGTGTCGCTCCTATTAGAACGGGTCCTGTAGCGGTCAATGGACCGCGAGGGAGCGCGCCTTGTCAGGCTGACAAGTCGCGCTAGTGTGGACCGGCTCTAAATCTATGGGAGCCCCAACATTGTATACTGTAGCAATAAATATTCTGAAGGCAATGTTACTTTGAAATGTATCCCAAGTTGACACAGGCCATTTGAAGATGTTTTATCTACATATCAAAATGAAGCAACAAGTGAAATAAGCAAGTACCTCTGCCAAGTTATAAATACACATTGACGGGTTAATCAAGTGTTTCTCAACCTTTTTTCAGTCAAGGCACCCTTTAAAATTCTGCACATTCTTGAAGCAACCCATTCTAAAATGTAAAAAACTAAAGTAATAGTTTTACATATAACAGCAACATCCACACATGTAGGAGACGAAGCATTAATAGGTGATTTATTGTTACAAAGCAAATACACCTTTAAATGCTGGTATTATTCTGGTAGAATTCCAGTGTACCAGAGTTTCTCTTCTTCCTTACTTTCTCTCCTTCACTCCTCCTTCAACTGCAAAAAAGGATGCAGTTGCTTGAACTCCTTATCGTCAATGACGACATTGGCTGTTAGGAGCTAAGCGACTAAAAGATTGTAATGGTGGACAATGAAAACCTGTGGCTTTGTGTAGCTAGAAGGCAGGCTTGATCCACCCCATGGCTTGTATTCAATTTTTAGGCATTTTGCCACCAAACTCCTTTAGAAACATGAAGAGAGTGCCAAGAGTGCCTGAACACCATGATTGAAAATGGCTGGGTTAATCTGTAGCACATTAATATTACCAATTTCTCAATTAGTACTCTCAACAATAATGCTTAAACTGTACCTACTGCTATAAAATATTGCCAAGACCCTCCAAACATAAACGGCTCTGGTAGTGGGGTAAGGACTTTTTTTTTTTTTAATTCAGTCTTTGCATGTATTTATAGAATAATACAAGAATAACAGTATTCATTTTAATAGTATACTTTGAGGTTGGATTAGTTGTACTAAGTCTAAGGATGAGCACTAGGCAGGGCCTATTAGCTGGATGGCTGGTGAGAGCCAGTCTATTATTTAGCAATTGGAGGAAGTGGGAAGGCCTTGGCTAATAGGATATAAAATGTTATTCAGGTGGAAGGTGGAGGATTGATTAGAGGGTTATCAGTTAATAGTCTGGCTTGGTACCATTACGTGTACTGGAGACATTGTAGAATGGATTGTTGCGTATCAGTATTCAAGGTTTGACTGAAGGATTCCCAGCATCAAAGAAAAGGTGGACACAAGTTTCCTTTCCTTATGTAAAGAGGCTTTCACCTATTCCAAACGGAAAACTTTAATCTACCTTATGTACTCTGACTCATCGTTAGTATTATGTTTGCCTCTGTACTATTATACAGTACAACAGTATTGGAACATACAGTATCTTGTACAGTATCTTATGTGTAGACATTGTTGCCTACTTATCTTTATAAAAGTAATTTATTTGCTGCAGTATATATATATATATATATATATATATATATATATATATATATACATATATATATATATATATACATATATATATATATATATATATATATATATACACAGTATCTCACAAAAGTGAGTAAAACCCTCACATTTTTATAAATATTTTATTCTATCTTTTCATGTGACAACACTGAAGAAATGACACTTCGCTACAATGTAAAGTAGTGAGTGTACAGCTTGTATAACAGTGTAAATTTGCTGTCCCCTCAAAATAACCCAACACATAGCCATTGATGTCTAAACCGCTAGCAACAAAAGTGAGTACACCCCTAAGTGAATATGTCCAAATTGGGCCCAAAGTGTCAATATTTTGTGTGGCCACCATTATTTTCCAGCACTGCCTTACCCCTCTTGGGCATGGAGTTCACCAGAGCTTCACAGGTTGTCACTGAAGTCCTCTTCCATTTCTCCATAATGACATCACAAAGCTGGTGGATGTTACAGACCTTGCACTGCTCCACCTTCCATTTGAAGATGCCCCACAGATGCTGAATAGTGTTTAGGTCTGGAGACATGCTTGGCCAGTCCATCACCTTTACCCTCAGCTTCTTTTGCAAGGCAGTGGTAGTCTTGGAGGTGTGTTTGGGGTTGTTATCACGTTGGAATATTGCCCTGCGGCCCAGTCTCTGAAGGGAGGGAATCATGCTCTGCTTCAGTATGTCACAGTACATGTTGGTATTCATGGTTCCCTCAATGAACTGTAGCTCCCCAGTTCCGGCAGCACTCATGCAGCCCAAGACCATGACACTCCCACCCCCATGCTTGACTGTAGGCAAGACACACTTGTCTTTGTACTCCTCACCCGGTTGCTGCCACACACGCTTGACACCATCTGAACCAAATAAGTTTATTTTGATCTCATCAGACCAAGGACATGGTTCCAATAATCCATGTCCTTAGTCTGCTTGTCTTCAGAAAACTGTTTGCGGGCTTTCTTGTGCATCATCTTTAGAAGAGGCTTCCTTCTGGGACGACAGCCATGCAGACCAATTTGATGCAGTGTGCGGCATATGGTCTGAGTACTGACAGGCTGACCCCCCACCCCTTCAACCTCTTAAGCAATGCTGGCAGCACTCATACGTCTATTTCCCAAAGACAACGTCTGGATATAATGCTGAGCACTTACACTCAACTTCTTTGGTCAACCATGGTGAGGCCTCTTCTGAGTGGAATCTGTCCTATTAAACCGCTGAATGGTCTTGGTCCCCGTGCTGCAGCTTAGTGTCAGGGTCTTGGCAATCTTCTTATAGCCTAGGCCATCTTTATGTAGAGCAACAATTCTTTTTTTTTCAGATCCTCAGAGAGTTCTTTGCCATGAGGTGCCATGTTGAGCTACCAGTGACCAGTATGAGCTAGTGAGAGCGATAACACCAAATTTAACACACCTGCTCCCCATTCACACCTGAGACCTTGTGACATTAACAAGTCACATGACACCGGGGAGGGAAAATGGCTAATTGGGCCCAATTTGGACATTTTCATGTAGGGGTGTACTCACTTTTGTTGCCAACGGTTTAGACATTAATGGCTGTGTGTTGAGTTATTTTGAGGGGACAGCAAATTTACACTGTTATACAAGCTGTACACTCACTAATTTACATTGCAGCAAAGTGTAATTTCTTCAGTGTTGTCACATGAAAAGATATAATAAAATGTTTACAAAAATGTGAGGGGTGTACTCACTTCTGTGAGATACTGTATATATATATATATATATATATATATATATATATATATATATATATATAAATATATATAGTGCTTATTCCTACTACTAGAGAGTGGTGCATATTTCGACTTTGAACAGGTAATCTAAGCTTTCCTTATCTTCCACGCAGAGCTGGAAAAATTGTCCAGCCACGGGCTGCAGATCTTCAGAGCTCATGTTTTCTGCATGAAATCATAGAAGGAAGTACCATTGATTAGTACTCACCAGTTACTCTGGTAATAATTACTGTATTTTGTATTTTAATCTATAAAGTATAAATATAGTAAATAGATTACATAGAATATACCTATACGTGGCATTTTGTTAGAATCTATATGTTGTAGTCTCTACTTGATGTCCTATTGAATCTTTGCCAAAAATGAAACATAAGCATTCACTAGTGAAGCAAACACATAAGCGGACATGTCTTACTGTTGACAGATTTCGTTCTGCTTTCTACCACCAGTTGAAAATATTAGTGAATAGATAGCAAGATACACAGAAGAACCACAGTCCTGAAGCCCCCCTATCTTGTCAGCATTACAGCCATGAATTAGCAACACATGGCCTCCTCACCCCCTTACCCTACACTGGAGAAAACAAATAATTAATAACCCTTCATGTGTTTGTGTATATAGTGAGAGCAAATATTATCCCATCATTCAGTAGTGACCTACCTGAACATGCGCCCATGCTGCTTCCTACTTGAGTCAAAATTCCACTATGCTGTTGGGCAGGAGATGACCGCCATTCGGGGGAAGACAGAGAGCCACCTATTTGGACAGCCCCTGTTAACACCTATTTCATTTTTTTTGGGGGGTAAAATATATGTGTACTGGCAGTGGATACACATTTCAACCATGTAATTCTATAAAGGTTTTTTTTTTTTTTAGAGAGAACATTCAGAGCATGTCCTTATATAGGACTGGGTGATAATTTACTAAGGAAAGATTTGCTCTCTTTAGATCAATATGATATAACAACATTCCAAGGTGCAAAGAGCTGCTGCATAGCATGTATATTTAACTGAACGGAGAACAATTACAGCTTGTAAAAGCTACTTTGGCGCTGTAAAAGTAAGCCGTGTCAAAGCTAATTTGAATTCTCTCAGTTTTGATAGTTTAAGACACATGAGGAAGCAAGTAGAATCAGCAATCAATTTAAAGGTTTTAGATATTTTTAAAACAGCAGAACTTCTTATTAACGTTGAATTGCTTAAAGAATTTCAAAAAGTGGAAAAAGCAGATGTTGAATTCTGCAATGAATAAAGGCTAGTTATAACACATGCATGAATATTTGCTTCACTTGTTTTCCGTTTTGATTGCCCAGCTGGATTCCTTTTTGAATCTCTCGAACAACCTTCTTCAAGACCTGGCAAGCTGTTACACGTGTAACCCATACTTTACTGCTGATAAGAGAGGTTGGGTTCTGTGTACCACAATCACTGCTCCACTGTTTGTTGACATCATTAAAATGAAAATTTACTTCTGCCCAGAAAGTCTAACAATCACTTGCACCTGTCAGCCCACCATCTCTACAATGCTGACGTAGTATGGCTCGATTCTTTACAGTTCAACCTTCAAATGCTTAACCACTGCTCTGTGCTCACTCCATTTTTGTGATTGTAGCTATTTTGTCGCTGTTTTGTAGCTGTTTTGTAGGAATAGGCTGCTCATTACTAGTCCTATGTCATCATGCAGCACCTCCAGTATTAGTCCATAGGAAAATTAGCCTAGACACTCTCCCTTAGTCAATTTTGGCTCCAATATGCTTCATTGGCACTTTCTAGAATTTAGTACAGTATTATGGAATGCTATCTCCAACAACTATAGAACTCTCAAAGCATGTTAGGGTCTTGTGACCTCCATCACATGAGGTGCCTCTACTTAACACATTTGTAATTAATGGGCTGTGCTACTGATATCTTTTGTTTTTTTATTGCTATATCAGCCAACAACAAGGGATTCATATAGCTAATATGAAAATGCATTCAGAAATAGAGTTTAAATACAGTACATAAGCAAGATATGTATTTGGTTTAACATAAAGCTTCACAATTTTACAAGGTGAAAATTATAACAATGCATTGTAAGTACAGTGCATCTCTTTTGTATTAGACCAGTGATGGCGAATCTTGGCACCCCAGATGTTTTGGAACTACATTTCCCATGATGCTCAGCCACACTGCAGAGTGCATGTGCATCATGGGAAATTTAGTTCTAAAACATCTGGGGTGCCAAGGGTCGTCATCACTGTATTAGGCTATTAGGCGTTCACACTGGATGCATATACAAATAGAAGACTAAGTGCCGGTTCACACTAATACAACTTGTCAGGCAACTTGGTCAGCCTGGCAAGTCGTGCACCGTCGCTGTCCATTGAGTAGTACAGGACAGGTTCTAATAGGAGCAACACAAGTCGCTCCGACTTAGAAAAAGGGTCCTGTACTACTTCGGGGCGACTTGCATAGACATTAATTTTATGAAGTCCGTGCAAGTCGCGCCGAAGTTGCGCTGCATGCGACTTCACAGGTCGCCCCCTAAGTCGGAGCGACGTAGTGTGAACCGACTCTAAATGTTGGCCCAGAGTATGTTGAAGGTATTGTAAAACTGAGGGGACCCTGCGCTTATGGATAAAGTGCTAATGTGTCAAATACGTGCTCATAAATGTGTGAATATTTAAAGCTGCTAGCTGCAGTGTAAAAGTGCTGGTGCTCTTTTAAAATATAAAAAAACTGTGATTGCAGCGCTGCTTAAAACTACTAATAATAGTATCAGAAAAATTCTATAAGTATATGAAAGATCACAAACTTCATAAAAAACTGTATAAAAATCATAAAGTGCTGTTAAATCAATTGCTGTTGAATCAGTGCATATATAAATACATGTCCATTAATTCATCATAACGCTGTGATGAATCCTTCCACTTAAAATCATACAGGTGCTTAAGTGCTCGATCTGTGCTTTATTCGGGGTCTCCCCCTTTTGGTTATCTACTCACCGCCAAGAGATTATATTCAGGCATGTAAGAGCTGTTGTACACTGCTTCTCCACTTAATGTGCGGTCATTGCTGTGAGTACAGATCCATCCTCATGAAAAGAAAGCCGTTCATGGTGAAGATCGTTTTTAAAAACGATCTTCACCATGAACGGCTTTCTTTTCATGAGGATATCGGGGATGGATCTGTACTCACAGCAATGACCGCACATTAAGTGGAGAAGCAGTGTACAACAGCTCTTACATGCCTGAATATAATCTCTTGGCGGTGAGTAGATAACCAAAAAGGGGAGACCCCGAATAAAGCACAGATCGAGCACTTAAGCACCTGTATGATTTTAAGTGGAAGGATTCATCACAGCGTTATGATGAATTAATGGACATTTATTTATATATGCACTGATTCAACAGCAATTGATTTAACAGCACTTTATGATTTTTATACAGTTTTTTATGAAGTTTGTGATCTTTCATATACTTATAGAATTTTTCTGATACTATTATTAGTAGTTTTAAGCAGCGCTGCAATCACAGTTTTATATATGTTGAAGGTATTGTATCCTCTAACTGGCCCAGAAACATTTTGCAGTGTATAATTGTACTTTTATTATAAACTATTTACTCTTACTTGTCCTTGCAAGCCAATAGGATGGATTAGCGTTACTGAAGGCAGGCCCTTTAGACCGCAACCTTGCCTGCGATCCCTTGGCTTTGCATGTACTTCCTGTCCTGTTGTGAACAAGTTGCTGCTGGAAGTTGGGCTGCTTTTTCAAGCGAACACTAAACAAGACTCACATCCTCATAACAAATTTGTAGGAGGAAATTACAGACTGTAAGGAAGATAGGGGAGCAATGAACTACTGCAGTGCAGGAGGAGGATATGCATGGATCAGCTGGCAGGAGGAGGCAGAGGTGATCTGCGTTAGGATGTGCAATTTTCCAAGTGTTAATGTGTATGGGGTACGAAAGTCCCAAGCACAGCAGCGGTTTCATGCCTGTTATATGGCTTTATATGTGTGGATAGTTCTGGTATTGTCCGTGGAAGTTCATTTTTTACAAAAAGTATAAAGTATTACTAAACCTAGATCCTGAATTTACTATATCTGGTCTCCTACAGAACGCAAAACATGAAAATGCAACTATTTTAGTAAATATAAACTGATAAATACCTTTTCTCATCAGCTGTATATAGCAATTAGAGCAATCTTGTGACCTGTATCAGTGAGTGCTGATAGTTTGTAGGAGAAGTTTTCACTTCTCCCACAATTGTCCTATCAGGCTTCAAGACCCTTAATTCTCTATCTGAATATGTCTGGACAATGCTGATTGGCCCTGTGCTGATCACATGTCCCCTCCTAAGAAAAAAAAAAAATCCATCAATCAAGATGTGACATCCCACTCACTGTGTTCTTTTTTAATTACTGGGCATGGAGGAGGAAGGGACTGGGCTGTCATTTAGGATCTGTATACACACCTAAATGTGTGATGGTATTACCATGTGACCTGAATAGCTCAGCTAAAACCAGGAAGTGTCCTATCCAGCAATAGAGACCAAACTGAGCATGTGCAGCTGAACTACACTTACTGTGCTTATCTGGACATGCTTAGAGTGAACTTGCAGGAGGGGGAGGATCTGTGCATACAGGATCACACAGCCTTTTTACACAATGCAGAGGATTCATCACTTAAGTTACACAGTGAGCATAACAAGCATGCTATTCTGCATCTACAGACAGATTTTACTATTGTGGGTTTAGTAACACGGTTATCACTAGAAAAAGTCTACATTAACCACTTAAGCCCCGGAAGATTTTACCCCCTTCCTGACCAGGGGGTTTTTTGCGATTTTTTACTGCGTGAGTTTAACGGACAATTGCGCGGTCGTGCGGCGCTGTACCTAAACGAATTTCACGTCCTTTTTTTCCCACAAACAGAGCTTTCTTTTGGTGGTATTTGATCACCTGTGCGATTTTTTGATCATGCGCTATAAACAAAAAAAGATCGTAATTTTTGCAAAAATAACAATATTTTTCACTTTTTTTTATATGAAATTCCCCCAAAAAATAATGTAAAAATCTAAATTTTTTAACATTTTCGGCCAATTTGTTTTATGCTACATATGTTTGGTAAAAAAAATCACAAAAAGCGTATTTTGATTGGTTTGCGCAAAAGTTATCGCGTTTACTAACAAAGGGAAACATTTTTGTCATTTTTGGTGTTTTTTTTTTTTTAACGCGTAATGGCGGCGATCTGCGATTTTTTTGCGGTACTGCGACATTGTGGCGGAGAGATCGGACCCTTGACTGACATTTTTGACACTTTTGGGGGTACCAGTGACATTACTGCAGTAATCAGTGCTATATATATGCACTGTTACTGCAAAAATGACACTGGCAGGGAAGGGGTTAACTTTATTGGACAGGGAGGGGTTAAGTGTGTCCTAGGGGCGTCATTCTAACTGTAGTGGGACAATGCTATTGGTGTAAAAACAAAGATCAACGGTTCTACATAGGAGAACTGTCTGATCTGCATTTTTACACAGGGAGAATGATAGGCGGCTTGTTTACATAAGTCGCTCTGTCTTTCTCCCGCTGTACCGGCGATCGTAGTGTGACCGGCGGACATCGGGTCCGCCGGTCACACGCCCGCACTCCTCCCTGAACGAGCCGAGGCGGGCGCGTGCCTCAGCGGGCGCGCGCTCGCCCGCTATTGGCTCTAATAGCAGTGACAGGCGAGTGACGTAGATCTACGTCACTCTGCCTGGCCGGGGCTGACTGCCGCAGTAAATATACTGTGCGCAGTCGGCAACCGGTTGATGTAAATTTAATGCAAATTCATTGCTAGATATTAGTAATGATGGGAGTATTTATTACTATGGGTGAGCAGCACATTTTTCTTTGTAGGAAATGATCAGTAATTGCATCTTGCAGCTTTATTGATGCAAGTGTCCATTTGGTTTATTCTTGTATATCTGCGCATTATACAATGTAACAGCACAAGCAGCAAATTGCATCGGTTGCAATCAGAATTCATCCCAACAGCCTGCACTTTTCTGCTTGCAGTGTTCATTAAAATAAGCTTGTGTTCAGCTGGCAGTCTCATATATGTCTAAATAGAGAGAGAGCTAAAATAAAGATAGGAGAGAGGGAAGAACAGAGAGAACAAGAGGTAGAGACTTTATGAAAAGGAGAGCCAAAAAGAGAGTTTGGGGAGAGAGAACTGGAAAAATGAGTGAGAATGAGAGAGGAGGAAAGAAAGAGAAAAGGACCGTGAAAGAATGAGAAAGAAGGTTTTGATAGACTTAAAGTGATTGTAAAGGCTCACTGTTTTTTAACCACTTGACAACCGCCCCAGGCAGATTTACTGCGGCAGGGTGGCTCGGCTGCGCATAATCACGTAGATCTGTGCACGTAGTCTCTGCGGTGCGTGCACACCGTCAGAGCCGCGCTCCCACTGTGATTAGACACAGCGGGAGTCAGACCGCAGGAGGAGTGGACTGGATCACCACCGGTCTCCCGCGATCTTCAGAGACACTGACAGAAGAGCCGCCTGCCTATGTAAACAAAGCAGGCGGCTCTCCAGTCACACAGGCACAGTGAGATTGTGTGTCTCAGCTAAGCTGAAACACCAATCTCTCTTTGTCTGTCACAGAGCCCTCCACCACCCCCACAGTTAGCAAGCACAAGTAGGCATACAAATAACCCCTTGATTACCCCCAGTATTAACCCCTTCCCTGCCAGTATCATTTATACAGTAACAGTGCATATTATTTAGCACTGATTACTGTATTAATGTCACTGGTCCCCAAAAAGTGTCAAAAATGTCAGTTAGGGGTCTGATTTGTCCACCGCAATGTCGCAGTCCCGCTAAAAATCACTGATCGCTGCCATTACTAATAAAAACAAAATTAATAAATAAAAAGTCCAAAAATCTATCCTGTAGTTTGTAAATGCTATAACTTTAGCGCAAACCAATTAAAATACGCTTTTTGGGATTTTTTTTTACCAAAAATATGTAGCAGAATACAAATTGTGTTTTTTTTCAAAATGGCTGCTCTTTTTTTGTTTATAGCTCAAAATCTAAAAACCGCTTAGCCGAAAAATACCACCAACAGAAAGCTCCATTTGTGGGAAAAAAAAGGACCTCAATTGTATTTGGGTACAGCGTCATACGACCGCGCAATTGTTAGTTAAAGTAACTCAGTGCTGAAGCGCAAAAAAAAGTGGCCTGGTCATTAACCTCCCTGGCGGTATGATTCTTTTGGATTTTAGGTGCTGAAAGCGGTACCATTATTTTGCATGTAATTCTTGTGAAGCAGCCCAAACCAACTGTATACATCTATTATATATATTATATATATATATAATGTATACAGTTGGTTTGGGCTGCTCATTCACAAGAATTACGTATATATATATATATATATATATATACGTGTGTATATATATATATATATACGTATATATATATATATATATATATATATATATATATATATATACGTATGTATATATATATATATATATATACATACACATCTATTTACATAAAAAGTACAGTAAAACTGCAGGAAAGGTCACTGGGGGGCAATGTAATGTGAATTTTTTTTATTTTGAATTGTATCAGTGTGTTTGGTGTGTTTTACATTTGAATTTGCCACCGGTTCCACCCCCCGGCAGACGTCACGTCGCCGGAGACGGAAGCCGGGGCTCGCAGACGATCGGGAGGAAGCTCCGCCGCCGCATACCGCCCGGATTCTTCGCTGGATCCCGGAGAAAAGGTAAGTAAAACCTCTACCAGGATCCAGCAATCTTCCTAGCGGTACCCCGAGTGTGGCTCGGGGTTACCGCTTTTGGCTCTAAAATCTAACCCCGAGTCACGCTCGGGAATACCGCTAGGAAGGTTAAGAGGGTAAAACCTTCCAGAGCTGAAGTGGTAAAACATGCCATACTTACCTGCTCTGTGAAATTGTTTTGCCCCAAGCAACCAGATCCTCATTTTCAAGGGTCCCCAGCAGGAGCCAATTGGGAGGAGGGAGTAGGCAGAGAGGTGAGAGATCCTATGCTCTTGTGCACAGCGACGGATTGAGATTGGGCTCAGGTATGTGTAAGGGGGGTCTGGGGCAGAGCTGCATGCAGAAGGTTTTTTTTTACCTTATTTTATAGATTGCATTAAAGTAAAAAAAAAAAAACCATTCAGCTTTTACAACCACTCTAAATCATTTTTGTCATTCTGACTTAATAAAGTTACTGATATTTTGGCTGATTACCCCCTTTCAGTGCATTTTCAATACATATTTTACATTCTCATATTTTTGTTGTCTGAGTAAAAGGTTTAGCACCACTGGTTTAGGATATATTGCGCACCATGTGCAAATTAAAGAACTTCCTCCACATGAGTGCACAATGCCCATGCCCAATCAAGGCAGTGAAGCTGTATGCATATCTGCTTCACTGCATGTTACTTTATCACCCCAGAACAACCATTAGCATTACGCATAATGCATACCCAGCATGGGGTGAGATACTTATTGTACACTCAGATAACTCCATGCAGTGAGAAGAAAGCACTTAGGAAACCACCACCATGATCTGCTGCGTTACATATCACTCTAGATGGCATGAAAAAGGGTACACAGAGTTATTGATCAATTTAAAAACAGATGGTTTTGCATCCAATTGTACTCTCATTCTAAAAAGTGTAGAGCTTTCATATAAAGGTCATTATGAATGAAGAGTACTGCTGTTACGAGGACAGCAGACATCAATGCTTGTACTGTCTCCCAGTACTGTTTATTTTGCTTCTCTTTACTACTCAGTTTCTCCCTATAGATAGAATATGGATGGACAGATCAGAAAATAGACAGGTAGACCGATTCTTTTCCTTAGCATAAGTTCTATAATATGTGCTGCCTATAACCTACACAACCTTGTCCTTTGATTTAAATCTTTCTCCCTGGCTACAGTGCTCCAGACTAAAAATGTCTTCTGTTAAGTGGTAGCTGTAATAAATGTTAGATGATGCAATCTGCCATAAATCAGAATGTAGATCAGGCTACTTGCGTTAGTGCTTCTAAGTTGGCATGAAATGTAAAGGAACTTTCACCTAATTAGCAGGAATAGATGGTGCAAGGAGATTATTTTAATTAGATAATTGAAATAAAGCTGAGCAATGGGACATAATGCAATATCACATTCAATTGCAGCTCTCATTTTCAAAGCTCTTCTTGGCAGTTCACAAAAAAACAGAATAATGTGTTGACTATGCAATATCGTGTGTAAGTTAAATATAGTTAATGTGGTTAGGTCAACTTGTGTTTGGTATATTTCACCACATTGAAAAATAACCTGAGATTTTTAGTGACTTCTCAAAAAGTTAAAAGCAACCTTAAAAGGGACCTTTCCTAGGAATGAATAGAATGCAGTTTGTAGAATTTTACGTCATCCTTTTTCAAGGTAAAGAACTGAAGTAGTCTTTTATTTGGGACCCACAGTCATTGTGTTTTGGAGCAAGGCCTATCCAATGGAAAATGTAGAAGTGGAATATTCAAATCTTTACCTATGGTTCTACAACTATAACTCAAGATTGTTTTAGCTTCTATGTACTGCCTAAGGTGAGCACTAAAGAGAAACTATAAGGGCTTGTTTACACTATTGCATATGCATTAGCATGCAAATTGTGCTGTGCTGCAAGTCATATATAACGCATGTAGCATTGCATTTATTTACAGTACCTTTTGTACTTCTACCATGTCTTGAAACCCATTGTCATGCATTACAGAGTGTCAGACCATGTTGCTCAAACAAAATTTGTACTTGTAAAAAAATGGTACTTCTTGTAAAAAAAAATGCTATGGAAGGTAGGAGGTTCTCTTTTCTCCAGGGTCTGTCTCTTTCTCATAATTCTACCATGGGTACTGAATTCCTGTATGTATTTTTGAACATCAGCTGCTATATGACTAAGTGATGCTCACTTTACCTATCTATTCTTTTTTTTTATATAGATTATTCCAATCTATATAAAAAAAAGAATAACCATACCTTTCCTGCATGCATGATATCATGATATGACATCTGATATTTGTCCCTATTGTAAAGTCAAGCTTTATATGCTGAATAATGCCCCGTACAAACGCGTCGATAGTTGGCCAGGAATTTTTGGCCAACATCCGATTGGACGATTTTCGGCTTGTTGGTATGATGCTTTCGACAACCGACACCGACTTTTCGGCTGAATAAAATCTGGTGTGCAGGCTATAAAATTTTTGTTGGCCATCAACACAACGGCCGATTTTCGGTCAGTCAGTACAGATTTCGGCAGACAAAAATGTGATGAGCAAGACTGGGCATGCTCAGAGAAGAAAAAACACACGTAAAGTAAGCCAGCACATGACATCACTTCTGAAGTTGATTTTTGTTGGCCGAGAAAATTCGCGTGCAGTCTAGAGCACATTCCAACCAACACAACAACACTAGACAAAAGACGGCCGATCGGTCGGCCGATAATCGTTGCGTGTGTACGAGGCATAAGACTGTATTGAAAATGCATTCTTGGTATGTAGTGTGCTTACTCTATACAGTATCTCACAAAAGTGAGTACACCCCTCACATTTGTAAAAATATGTTAATATATCTTTGCATGTGACAACCCTGAAGAAATTACACTTTGCTACAATGTAAGTGTACAGCTTGTATAACGGTGTAAATTTGCTGTCCCCTTAAAATAACTCAACACACAGTCATTAATGTCTAAACCGCTGGCAACAAAGGTGAGAACACCCCTAAGTGAAAATGTCCAAATTGGGCCCAATTAGCCATTTTCCCTCCTCGTTGTCATGTGACTCATTAGTGTTATAAGGTCTCAGGTGTGAATGGAGAGCAGGAGTGTTAAATTTGGTGTTATTGCTCCCACGCTCTCATACTGGTCACTGGAAGTTCAACATGGCACCTCATGGCTAAGAACTCTCTGAGGATCTGAAAAAAAGAATTGTTGCTCTACATAAAGATGGCATAGGCTATAAGAAGATTGCCAAGACCCTGAAACTGAGCTGCAGCATGGTGGCCAAGACCATACAGCAGTTTAACAGGACAGGTTCCACTCAGAAGAGGCCTCACCAAGTCACCATGGTCGACCAAAGAGGTTGAATGCATGTGCTCAGCGTCATACCCAGAGGTAGTCTTTGGGAAAAAGATGTATGAGTGCTGCCAGCACTTCCGCAGAGGTTGAAGGGGTGGGGGGGTCAACCTATCAGTGCTCAGACCTTACGCCGCAAACTGCATCAAATTGGTCTGCCTGGCTGTCGTCCCAGGAGGAAGCCTCTACTAATGATGATGCACAAGAAAGCCTGCAAACAGTTTGCTAAAGACAAGCAGACTAAGGACATGGATTGCTGGATTATTTGGTTCAGATTGTGTCAAGTGTGTGTGGTGGAAGTGTCATGGTCTGGGGCTGCACTAGTGCTGTCAGCACTGGGGAGCTACAGTTCATTGAAGGAACCATGAATGCCAACATGTACTTTGACATACTGAAGCAGAGTATGATCCCCTCCCTTTGGAGACTGGGCCGCAGGGCAGTATTCCAACATGACAATGACCCCAAACACACCTCCGAGATGACCACTGACTTGCTAAAGAAGCTAGCCAAGTATGTCTCCAGACCTAAACCCTATTGAGCATCTGTGGGGCATCCTCAAATGGAAGGTGGAGGAGTGCAAGGTCTGTAACATCAGCCAGCTCCATGATGTCGTCATGGAGGAATGGAAGAGGACTCCGGTGGCAACCTGTAAAGCTCAGATAAACTCAAAGCCCAAGAGGGTTAGGGCAGTGCTGGAAAATAATGGTGGCCACACAGATATTGACACCATGAACCCAATTTGGACATTTCCACTTAGGGGTGTACTCACTTTTGTTGCCAGCAGTTTAGACATTAATGGCTGTGTGTTGAGTTAGTTTGAGGGGACAGCAAATTTACACTGTTATACAAGCTGTACACTCACTACTTTACATTGTAGCAAAGTGTAATTTCTTCAGTGTTCTCACATGAAAAGATATAATAATATATTTACAAAAATGTGAGGGGTGTACATTCAATATAATCATTAATATTCAAAATTATTGTACAAGCAGGTTGATGCACTGTGGAGGGATTTGAGCACCCTAAAAATACTTTAATGTTGGCTTCAAAGTTGTGCAGGTAATAGTGGTGTGCTGACCTCTATTGCTTATTACAACAGAAATAGTTAAGCCAATCCCCATATAACCCAAACTCTAACTGTTATGCTTTAGATTTTGTGAGTGAGCAGTGTCAATAACATGGATATGCGGGATCTGTGTCCCTCCAAGGAATTCAAGAAAATAACCTTTTTTCTTTATCACCCATTTAGGAATACAAGAATTCAGGAATTCTTAAACAGATTCCCCTTAGGGGGAAGCTGCAGCAGGTTAACTGTGTCTTGCCTGATACCATCCAGGGGAATGCAGCAATGGATACTTCCTTGCAAGGAAAAAAAGGGGGCCACTTACACGAAGAACCCTAATTCTTCAACGTTGGGAAGGAGATGTGACATGGGGTTTTAAAAGTGTGGGGAAAAAAGGATGCAGAGTGTTTCAGAATTTGGGCATTTGGGCTGATATACCAGAATAGTTGAAAATCAATTATAAATTGTGTCACTATTCACTCTAATTATCTGTTCGTGTGAAATGCATCTTACATTTACAATTTTCTTTTCACATAAAGGATAATTAAAGAGAATTGGGGGAATCTTCAATTCTAAATGAACACAAAAACAGAGAAGGGTGCCCCAGCCTACTGTAGTACCTCAGGCACCATTGATTAATAAATTGATATCCAAATGATCATGTCTCTCAGTATCTCTCCAGTCAAGGTGGCCAATAGGGAAGACCTCCACATAATTCCAGATACCAAATCTGATGTGTTTCTAGTCCCCTATTTTATCAATTAAAAGAGCCTAAGGTACTGCACTAGGCAGGTGTTCTCTTCTCTTTTTGTGTATTCACTTAGAATTAAAGATTTCCTCAATGTGATGGTGGCTGCAAAGCCTTATGGGGAACCTCAATATCCTATGGATTTTACCAAACAACTAGTCACATCTTTTTCCATCTATTTGTCTATGGAGCACTTGAGCACTGCCTGTGTGTTTGCTTTTTTCTAAATATATTCACAAAAATTGAAGATTATCAACTATTGTAATAATTAAGACTTCATATAACCTGGCAATTAAAGTATATGTATAACCAAAACATTTTTTGCTTTAGTTTTGGATAAAATAGGGGGTAGGGCTAAAATCATGTCAGTCAGGAGATGAATCCTATTGGTCCTGTTGGCTACTGTAACAAAGAAAGGATGTGTTGGGAAATCTAAATTTTAACCACTTAAGCCCCGGAGGATTTGGTTGCCTCAAAGACCAGGGCCTATTTTGCGATTCGGCACTGCTTGATTTTAACGGACAATTGCGCGGTCGTGCGACGCTGTACCCAAATCAAATTGACGTCCTTTTTTTCCCACAAACAGAGCTTTCTTTTGGTGGTATTTGATCACCTGTGTGATTTTTACTTTTTGCACTATAAACAAAAAAAGAGGGACAATTTTGAAAAAATAACAATATTTATCACATTTTTTTATATGAAATTCCCCCCCAAAAAAATGTAAAAATCTAAATTTCTAACATTTTAGGCCAATTTGTTTTCTGCTACATATTTTTGGTTGAAAAAAATCGCAATAAGCTTATTTCGATTGGTTTGCATTTACTAACTACGGGACAGATTTGTGTCATTTTTATTGTTTTTTGTTAACTAGTAATGGCGGCGATCTGCGATTTTTTGCGGCGGACAGATTGGACCCTTGACTGACATTTTTGACACTTTTGGGGGGACCAGTGATATTACTACAATAATCAGTGCTATACATATGCACTGTTAATGTAAAAATGACACTGGCAGGGGAGGGGTTAACTTTATTAGAGAGCAAGGGGTTAAGTGTGTCCCTAGGGGCGTGCTTCTAACTGTAAAGGGGCGTGGCTTTTGATGTAACCACAGAGACATACGATCCTACATAGCAGGATCGTATTATGATCTCTGCTGTTACATCAGGAAGAATGACAGGCGGCTTACATTAGCCGCCTGCCTTTCTCCCACTCCAGCGGGAGATCGCGAGTGACCGGCGAACATCGGCGCCGCCGGTCACTCACGCGGGGGTGCCCGTGTACGAGCGGGGGCGGGAGCTAGCCCTTCGGCAGTGCGCGCTCGCCCCGTATTGGCTCATGGGCGAGTGACATACCCATACGTCACTTTGCCTGCACTGGGCTGACCACCGCAGTATATGTCTAGTTGGGGGGAGTACCGCGCTTTAAAGTGCTTATTATAACATAGATTAAATCATATAAATATGTGAAAAAGTGTCTCAGTGCTATTCAATACAATGTTCACATATGTGTATCTCCATATATAAAGTAAATACAATATTCTTTCAATAAATAACTAAGTGGTAAAACATTAATTATTAAAATACATAGTACAAAACACAATATACAGTGACATAAAGATAATGTATAAATATAAAGTCCGTGACCTTTTAAAATACAATAAAGTGCTCTTAATTAGGTGGTTTCAAAAAATAAAGTGCTGAAGTGTCCTTTAAATAAATATAAATATAAATATGTAGTGATCAACCAGATCTTCTTATTCAAATATGGCATGCAGGTGCTCTTTCGTGCTGTGCCCACTAGGTGTCCTAAGCGCTCACCTCAATGCTTTATAAACAGAACCTTAAGTAGTGTGTCTCAATATGCTCCTCCTTCCTCCTTATTGGCTTATAGATACCATTATAACTCCTCGGTTTTTCTCCCTTATTCACACCTCTATACTCCAGGGGGTATGTACGGTCCTTTATGTCTCCAAAAAATCAGATCAGGCCAAACATAGTGAAGTACGTTCCATGTATTTTATTAAATTAATAAGAGTAACACTCACAATATATTCCGTCTTGTTCACAGCATAACGTACATTCCTTCGCCGATACTTCCTAAGGATAGCTAACCGGAAGTGACGTATCGGCGAAGGAATGTACGTTATGCTGTGAACAAGACGTAATATATTGTGAGTGTTACTCTTATTAATTTAATAAAATACATGGAACGTACTTCACTATGTTTGGCCTGATCTGATTTTTTGGAGACATAAAGGACCGTACATACCCCCTGGAGTATAGAGGTGTGAATAAGGGAGAAAAACCGAGGAGTTATAATGGTATCTATAAGCCAATAAGGAGGAAGGAGGAGCATATTGAGACACACTACTTAAGGTTCTGTTTATAAAGCATTGAGGTGAGCGCTTAGGACACCTAGTGGGCACAGCACGAAAGAGCACCTGCATGCCATATTTGAATAAGAAGATCTGGTTGATCACTACATATTTATATTTATATTTATTTAAAGGACACTTCAGCACTTTATTTTTTGAAACCACCTAATTAAGAGCACTTTATTGTATTTTAAAAGGTCACAGACTTTATATTTATACACTATCTTTATGTCACTGTATATTGTGTTTTGTACTATGTATTTTAATAATTAATGTTTTACCACTTAGTTATTTATTGAAAGAATATTGTATTTACTTTATATATGGAGATACACATATGTGAACATTGTATTGAATAGCACTGAGACACTTTTTCACATATTTATATGATTTAATCTATGTTATAATAAGCACTTTAAAGCGCGGTACTCCCCCCAACTAGATTTATCTGTATTGTGTAGGTTACCAATTTTAGTACCTGCGGCATTAAAGGTGACAGATTTTGTACTATAATAGAGAGACAGCGCGAGAATTTCACCAACCTTTGTATACCGCAGTATATGTACTTGCGGCGGTCGGCAAGTGGTTAAAGCAGTCGCTAGATTAAGGACTCCTTTACGTCATATGTGCATGACAACTGATGGGAAAACCGTGCAGATTCCACTTGCAGATAAATGAGTTAACAACGGTTTCAAATCAGTTTGCATCGGTTTTCATGCATGTTTTAGTGAGCTTTTATGAATGTTGACAATTGAGATCAGTTTTCATGCGTGCCAGTTATGTGCCCTGTTCATATCACAGTGTTGATGTCACATTAGTGTTTTTTTCTTTCCCGTGCAGAAAACTGCAAACACCATGCAGATTCCAGTGCAGAAAAAAATCTGCAAGTGATACCAGTGTTGTGGCGTGAACAGGGCACATAGAGAACTATTATTATTTTGTGTCCTTGCAGAACGGGTGTGGAAAAACTGACATCCCGGCGTGACCATGGTGTGAAAAAGAAAGTTATAGGTGAACCTTCAAATGTTCTGATGACAACTGTCAAAGAAGGGATCCCAACTTACTTTGTTGAGATTTCCTTTAACTTCCTAGTATGTCTCTAAGACAGAAAAGTAAAGAGACACAGACAAAAGCCTAAAAACAAATATTTGGCTGTATAAATGCCAGTTTTTTGCAAACTGTACATTTTTAAAGCAACAGCATTTATTGGTATACTTGTATCTGAACAAGCCTTTCCATGTTTAAATATCTGTAAATCAATCTTCTTCTAAATCAAAATTCTTAATCAGAATACAGTTCGGATTATTTTTACATTTTCAAAAGTACTTCACTGTAAAATCAACTGTAGTTCTGTGATTACAAAGTAACTGACAGGCTGAGTAAGGCGGGAGGACGCTAAACATCAATATTTGCTGTTCTGGAAGTGCCTTGCTGCTACCTGAAACAATTTTCTCCTCGGCTGCCTTAAAAAAGACACAACAAAACTAGCAGGTTTGAGGTGATTAGTAATTGATTGTAATTCTGAAACAAATTAAAACCTAACAGGTGTAATGGAGAAATGTTTTCCTTTACACCACAACAAATGAGCAGCAGTTCAGGCAATATAATACATACATACAGTCCATTTAAGTCAACATATGGTGTGTGTGTGGGGGTATATATATATATATATATATATATATATATATATATATATATATATATATATATATTGCTGGAAAAATGTTTTGGGTAGCTGTGAAGAAACACTGTAAATTAAGAAATTTAGAACTTTAACCGCTTGCCGACTGCTGCACGACTATTTACTGCGGCGGTCAGCCCCTCACAGGTAAAGCGACGTAGTACTACGTTGCTAGCCTGTGAGGCTCTAGGGAGCGAGCGTGCGCCACTGGAGGCGTGCTCCCGCTCACTCACTAACCCCCCCCCACGCGTGTGAGCGGCGGACCCGATGTCCGCCGGTCACTCGCGATCGTCGGTTACACCGGGAGAAAGGCAGGCGGCTAATGTAAACAAAGCCGCCTGTCTTTCTCCCCTGTGTAACAGCAGAGATCATACGGTCCTGCTATGTAGGACCGTAGATCTCTGCAGTTACATCACTAGCCACATCCAATTACAGTTAGAAGCACGCCCCTAGGGACACACTTAACCCCTCCTCCTCCTCCAATAAAGTTAACCACTTCCCTGCCAGTGTCATTTTTACAGTAACAGTGCATATGTATAGCACTGATTACTGTAGTAATGTCACTGGTACCCCCAAAAGTGTCAAAAATGTCAGTCAAGGGTCCGATCTGTCCGCCGCAATGTCGCAGTACCGCAAAAAAAATCGCAGATCGCCGCCATTACTCGTTAAAAAAAAAAAACAATAAAATCAAATCAAAATCAAAAACAATCTTTCCTTTAGTTAGTAAACGCAATAATTTTGCGCAAACCAATCAAAATACGCTTTTTGCGATTTTTGTTACCAAACTTATGTAGCAGAAAACAAATTGGCCTAAAATGTTAAAAATCTTGATTTTTACATCTTTTTTTTGGTGAATTTCATATAAAAAAATGTGAAAAATATTGTTATTTTTGCAAAATTGTCGCTCTTTTTTTGTTTATAGCGCATGATCAAAAAATCACACAGGTGATCAAATGCCACCAAAAGAAAGCTCTGCTTGTGGGAAAAAAAGGACGTCAATTTCATTTGGGTACAGCATCGCATGACTGCGCAATTGTCCGTTAAAGTCACGCAGTGACGAATCGCAAAATAGGCCCTGGTCAGGAAGGGGGTAAAATCTTCCGGGGCTTAAGTGGTTAAGAAATATATATTTTATTTGTTCGCTTTTATCAATTTACAAAATGCAAAGTGAGCGAACAGAAGAAAGATCTACATCAAATAAACATTTGGTGTGGCTATACTTTAGCTTCAAACCAGCATCAATTCTTACATTTGTACACTTTGTACACTTGCACAAAGTCAGGGATTGTGTAGTATTAGAGTCAGGGGTACTATTAACCAATTATACCAAGCAGATGCTAATGATCATCAATTTCATATGTAGGTTGAAAGTCATAGTCATTAACTGAAAAATAAAAGGCAGTGTAGGAGGCTTAAAACTGTGGATGAGGAACAGTCAAACTCTGCTACTAATGTGAGGTTGTGGAAGACAGTTTAATATCACAGGTCATACACCATGGCGAGACTGGGCACAACAAAAAGACACAAGGTAGTTATACTGCATCAGTAAGGTCTCTCCTAGTCAAAGATTTCAAAGCAGACTGGGGTTTCAACATATGCTGTTCAAGCTCTTTTGAAGAAGCACAGAGAAATTCACGACGCTGAGGACTATAGACACAGTGGTTGGCCAAGGATACTTAATGTAGCAGATGATGTCCAGCAGTGCCATCAGCACACAACTGGCAGAAACCAGTGGGACCCATGTACACCCATCTACTATCTGGAGAAGCCTGATCAGGAATGGTCTTCATGGAAGAATTGCGGCCAAAAAGCCATGCCTTTGACATGGATACAAGGCTAACCTACTCAACTAACTATGCATGAAAACACTGGGGTGCATAAAAATGGCAAATTTGTGGCAAGTTATCCTTGTAATATGGGTGTCTGCAGGCAACAATGAAGTATGGTGGAGGTTCCTTGCAAGTTTGGTGCTGCATTACAGCAAATATAGTTGGAGATTTGGTAGGGATTAATAGTGTCCTCTATGCTGAGAAACACAGGCACACAGATAGCAAGTACAACTTGCCACAAATTTGTGGCAGTCTTAAATTGCAAGTCTGTTAACTTGCTGTACATTTTCACTGGCAATTTGTACATTCGCAGAGCACTTGAAGCACAAGTTCTAGTTGACACTTTTCCAATTAGTAGCAAATTTGCGTGGCAAGTCTCTAGCACGAGCAAAATTGCAGTGGTGAGTCTACAGCAAGAGCTCTGCAAGTCACAGTGACCCCTGTGTTGGGATGACTATTACACAACATAACTGAACCAGAACTTGTAGCAGACTTGCAGAATGATTGCAAAGAAAGTTGATCTGGAGTCATGCAATGCGGACTTGCTGCAAATGTGCAACAAACTTGTAAAGCCTGGCAAGTCTAGCAATAGTTTAGCAAGTCATATTTAAACTTGCAGCACAATTGCTTTCTATCTGGGCAGATATGTATCTATCTTGCCATACCTTCAGGGAGGTGTGTGATTGGCCCTAAATGTATCCTGAAGCAGGACAACAACCCCAAGCAGCGCCCCTCAACCCTTTTAATACTTACCTGAGCCCATCTCTATCCAGCAATGTCCATGGGTCCCTCGGCCGTCCGAGACTCTACCTCCTGATTGGCTGAGACACAGCAGTGGCACCATTGGCTCCTGCTGCTGTCAATCAAAGTAAGTTAGCTAATCAGGAGAGAGAGGGGGCATGGCCAAATGGAAGCTCCATGTTTGAATGGACAAATGGAGCTGCAGCTTGGCTCGTTTCCCCCCATAGCAAGCTGCTTGCTGTGGGGGCACTCAACAGGAGGGAGGGCCAGAAGCAGCCAAGAGGGCCCTGAGAAGAAGAGGATCCTGGGCCACTCTGTGCAAAACCACCGCACAGAGCAGGTAAGTATCTAAGTATAACATGTTTGTTATTTAAAAAAAAAAAAGACTACAATTACTTTAAATAAGTATGCGTATCATAATTAAGCAATTTTTCACACCTGCCCAAAACCTTTGCACAGAAGTGTATATAAACAGTATATAGTACTCTCTTTATGAATATTCTATTTGCATCACATATAGATCCTTAAAAGACAACTGGAAGTAAACCCCCCCCCCCCCCCCCACCTCAGTGCAGCTCGTCTGGTTAAATACTTTTCTGCCTTAATAACAGCCGCCGCAATATTTTACCCACCTCAATACCAGCATGTTTCTACATTTCCCCAAAAAACTGTGGCACAAAAAAATTAGATCACCTTTGGGTGTCTACTTTCTAAAGAGGGGGTTGTTTGGAAGGTGTTTGCTTGGCCCTGGCATTTTTATTTTAACAGGCTATATAAGGAAAACATTTTTTTTTTTTCAAATGTTTTAGTCTTTGTAAATGATAATAGATACAAGATAATACCATGATAATAAATACCACCAAAAGAAAGCTCTATCTGTCTCAAAAAATATGATATAACATTTAGTTGAGCACAGTATTGTATAATATAGTAATCATGAATTAAAATATCAGAGCACTGGAAACTAAAAAATGGCCAGGTAATGAAAGGATATTACAGGCTGGTACTCAAGTGGTTATAGTACAGTTTTCCTTTAAGCTAGACATAGAAATTTCACAATTTCAATTGGTCCAGTTTCTTCCCTAAACAAAACATGTGTGCCAGGGGATTCTTCTTGTTCTATGAAGGAGGAAGCTGGAGGGGAAGACAGACAGTCCTGACTTTCCTTGGGGGTACAACAGTGATTAGGAAAAGTTTTCCAACCTGTGTGATCACTTTGCATCCCAAGAGCTTATGTTTAGAGCTGTCAGTTGCTGTCCCAATTAAAATGTAAATAAATCCAGATTTAAGCAAGCGTTCAGAAGAGATTTTCTTCTAATGTCTATGGGCACCTTTAGAGGGGGATTTACTGAAGTTATATATTTAGTTTAGTCCAGTAAAAATGTCCATTACAAACATCCAATCACAAACACTTCAAATGATCCCTTGCAATCAAACTCTACCTGCATTGCAAGAGGCAATTACTTGTTTGGTCCAAAGCAGATTTACATCTGATCTGAATCAACCTCTAGACTGGTCCCCACAGTGCCTCCTCGCTCACGTTTCTGAGGTCCTGAAACCATCAACACCAATGCAGGAACCATATCCCTGTGCTGGACGTGAAGACACTGTGGGACAGTCCACTGCCTGAGCAATATTGAAACCCAATCTGCCAGGGGAGCGGAAGAACAGGTAAGGTAAAGTGTTTCCCCCTCTCTCCTAGGCTAAACAAAGAAATACATTTGCAGCTGTCCTGAGACTGTGGACAAGTGAGCCGTCTCTCAGTCTCCTTTTCAATCTGCTCAGGGCTACATGGGCACTGGACTCCAAATCGTGAGGTCCCTCTAATTTCATCTCTCTGAGGAAGAAGCCTGTACAGGGCAAAGGCAGCTGTCCTGAGACTGTGGACAAGTGAGTCGCCTCTCCGTCTCCTTTTCAATCTGCTCAGGGCTACATGGGCACTGGACTCCAAATTGTGAGGTCCCTCTCATTTCATCTCTCTCAGGAAGAAGCCTGTACACGGCGAAGGCAGCTGTCCTGAGAGTATGGACAAGTGAGTCACCTCTCCCTCTCCATTTCAATCTGCTCAGGGCTACATGGGCACTGGACTCCAAATTGTGAGGTCCCTCTCATTTCATCTCTCTCAGGAAGAAGCCTGTACAGGGTGAAGGCAGCTGTCCTGAGAGTATGGACAAGTGAGTCACCTCTCCGTCTCCTTTTCAATCTGCTCAGGGCTACATGGGCACTGGACTCCAAATTGTGAGGTCCCTCTAATTTCATCTCTCTCAGGAAGAAGCCTGTACACGGCGAAGGCAGCTGTCCTGAGAGTATGGACAAGTGAGTCACCTCTCCGTCTCCATTTCAATCTGCTCAGGGCTACATGGGCACTGGACTCCAAATTGTGAGGTCCCTCTCATTTCATCTTTCTCAGGAAGAAGCCTGTACACGGCGAAGGCAGCTGTCCTGAGAGTGTGGACAAGTGAGCCGCCTCTCTGTCTCCTTTTCAATCTGCTCAGGGCTACATGGGCACTGGACACCAAATCGTGAAGTCCCTACCATTTCATCTCTCTCAGGAAAATATGGGCAAAGAGTGAGTGAAGTCAGTCCAATCTCTGGAAATTGGTGTGTGGCGATACCAGGGAATATATTAAAGGCACAGTACAAGAACTTAGTCCGTGAGTGAGCACTGCCTAGGGAGTGGCACACAAGGTGTGGTGAAGGTGCATGTCCTGGTCATTGAACACTGTGGTGAAAGGACAGAATACTCTGATTACACCAAGAGACTGTGCACCTGTTGAAACATTGATTTTATATATGTGAATCCGAGTTGGGATCAAAAAGACTTTGATAAGCGCTGCTAATGTGATTTGCTTTTCAGGACTAGGTTTATTAATCTGAGTAGCTTAACACATATGTTGTATAGTAAATTTGCAGTATAGGCAAAGCTCCACTGCAAGGGATAATTTTAATATTTGTTAGAGTTGGGTTTTAAGGTTTCTTGCATATAAACTGGAGATGCTTAAATAACACTAGGTTTAACGTAAAATTTCAGCTGGTAGCTTTCATTTATTTAATGCTACTTTAAAAATAAAAATGAGCATCTGACTGGTTGCCATTGTCTGTTTTCATAAAGAAATACTTAGCATCAGAGTAAGCATTTAGGTCTGCACACATACAATATGCAAGAGAACATTTTATTCTTTCATTGCTTGCATACTAGCTTGTCAGAATGTTTTTTTTGTCATGTGGTATTTAGTATAAAATCACCATGAATTATATGCATTTTAAAAATCAATAACTGTCCACTTTCCATTCACCATTTTCAAAGGGATAGTTATGCAAAGGAAGTGTTTTCTTTTTATCAAAGTTAGTAGAGCTATGAAATCAAGCTGAGATTTTGTTAAATACCCTTTGCTGCTTGTTATTTCAAGGACCTTTAGAGTGTGTACATATATCCTTTTTGTATTTAAATAACTGAAAATATCCACACAGATTTATTTCTATATTTCATGTATAATTTGTTATTCTGACATGTTTTACAAAACAGCAGTATACCCTCTGGTCCTGTTGGAATTACTGCTAGGAATAAATTTACCATTGGTTGAGAAATATGTAATGAGCTTACAAATATGTCTACTTATAACAATTATGCATAACATGGGGGCATAGTGTGTAGTAGATGAGTTAATAATACATTGTTGTGATTTGGGGTAATTGGTCTGCAGGTTACCAATAGCTGATGGACCTACTACTAGTTAAGACCCAGTGTGTTGGGGAAGGTATACAATATAGAAAATATATATATTAGCATCCTTTGTAAGGACCCCTGCCTTGAGAAATATACAGAATAACTGTCCAAAATGTATTTTACTTTTTTTGATGTTGGGGAATGGTTTATTCCCCTACTAAATCTTTTTTTGCTATCTATGACCTTGCATGAAGATCTCTCTCCACTTCAGGGGTTATCATGATAGCCTTGGCTCTGCTGAGTGCTGAGCATTCTGGCCCGATTTTCTAGTGAACATATCCCTTATATTCCAATAGAGGGAAAAAGTACATGGCCCAGAACACAGAAGTGATTCAAGAGGTTTTCTTAAAGCAGAGAACTAGCCATCATTGTTAGTGGGAGGTATATGGAGGGACAATGGCAGACCTTATTGTTGGAGTCTTGGACAACAGTAAAGGTATTACAATTTCAATGGGACAACAAATGTTACATTCTGCCAAAATCTAAGTTTTGCAATTGTATACAGTATCTCACATTTTTGTAAATATTTTATTATACCTTTTCATGTGACAACACTGAAGAAATGATACTTTACTACAATGTAAAGTAGTGATTGTACAGCTTGTATAACAGTGTAAATTTGCTGTCCCTTGGAAATAACTCAACACACAGCCATTAATGTCTAAACCACTGGCAACAAAAGTGAGTACACCCCAAATTGGGCCCAATTATCCATTTCCCTCCCCGGTGTCATGTTACTTGTTAGTGTTACAAGGTCTCAGGTGTGAATAGGGAGCATGTGTTTTAAATTTGGTGTTTGCTGGTCACTGGAAGTTCAACATGGCACCTCATGGCAAAGAACTCTCTGAGGAACTGAAAAAATAATTGCTGCTCTATATAAAGATGGCCTAGGCCATAAGAAAATTGCTAAGATCCTGAAACTGAGCTGTAGCACAGTGGTCAAGACCATACAGCGGTTTAACAGGACAGGTTCCACTCAGAACAGTCCTCGCCATGTTCGACCAAAGGTATTGAGTGCATATGCTCAGCGTCATATCAAGAGGTTGTCTTTGGGAAATAGATGTATGAGTGCTGCCAGAATTGCTGCAGAGGTTGAAGGGGGGGTCCGCCTGTCAGTGCTCAGACCATACACCGCAAACTGCATCAAATTGGTCTGCATGGCTGTCGTCCCAGAAAGAAGCCATTTCTAAAGATGATGCCCAAGAAAGCCTGCAGACATTTTGCTGAATACAAGAAGACTAAGGCCATGGATTATTAGAACCATGTCCTCGGGTCTGATGACACCAAGATAAACGTATTTGGTTCAAATGGCATCAAGCGTGTGTGGCGGCAACCAGGTGAGAAGTACAAAGGCAAGTGTTTCTTGCCTACAGTCAAGCATGGTGGTGGGAGTGTCATGTTCTGGGGCTGCATGAGTGCTGCCAACACTAGGGTGCTACAGTTCATTGAGGGAACCATGAATGCCAACATGTACTGTGACATACTGAAGCAGAGCATGATTCCCTCCGTTCAGAGACTGGGCTGCAGGGGTGTATTCCAACATAACAACCTCAAACACACCTCCAAGATGACCACTGCCTTGCTAAAGGACCTGAGGGTAAAGATGATGGACTGGCAAGCTTGTCTCCAGACATAAACCCTATTCAGCACCTGTGGGGCATCCTCAAATGGAAGGTGGAGGAGTGCAAGGTCTCTAACATCCACCAGCTCCAATGGTGGAGTGGAAGAGGACTCCAGTGGCAACTTGTGAAGCACTAGAGAACTCCATGCCCAAGAGGGTTAAGGCAATGCTGGAAAATAAGGGTGGCCACACAAAATATTGACACTTTGTGCCAAAGTTGGACATTTTCACTTAGGGGTGTACTCACCTTTGTTGCCATTAATGGCTGTGTGTTGAGTTATTTTTGAGGACAGAAAATATACACTGTTATACAAGCTGTACGCTCACTACATTGTAGCAAAGTGTCATTTCTTCAGTGTTTTCACATGAAAAGATAGAATAAAATATTTACAAAGGGTGAGGGGTGTACTCACTTTTGTGAGATACTGTATATTAAGAGTAAAAGTATTAATGGTTACTTTTTCTTTAGCTTCACAAATATCTTTATTGCCTTAATAGACAACATCTTTGTACATTCTTAAGTGAAAAATACTCAGTAAATAGGTTTATACGTCTTCAGAAAACAACAGAGGCAAGCAAAAGCTCCATGCTTTAGTAATGTGTTTTAGTGCACTTTAGCCTCGCAGAGAATTAAGTCATGACTGATATCATAAATCATACATGACTGCTGATTTCTGCAAAAGATAGGGCTGATACTGTGACCACTATATTTTCATTTATAAAGCTTTTATGGAGCATACACATTTATTAATTTTAAGACTATTCTTAAAGCTGGCATATGACGGCTACGTCTAATGAATTATTGGTATTGAAGTGTCAATAAAACCAGTTACACATATTGTTTTATCTGACCTCCAAGCTTATAAAAATGCCTTCCCCATGGCTTGTATAAACGGTTTGGTTCTGCACCTTGTGTAAATGCTTTAAGGCAAGGTAGCATAGAAAATATGGATATAAAAAAACAAAAATTGTGCTGGTTTTGCAAAAGGGCCTTCTGGTCCACTATATTAAAAAACAAGGTGAGGAATCACCACAAAAGCATGTCTATAAGAAAATAATCTGCATTTGCTTGCTTTTCTAAGAATGATAACTAGAGCTTTTGTACCTGCAAAACTTTTAGGCCTCATGCACACTGGACGTTATAAAAACTCCTGTAGAGTTAGCTGTAAAATGAGTTTTGCAGTGTTCTTGCAGTCGCGTTTTTCAGTGTTTTTTAGCTGTTGCATTTTTAGCTTTTTTATTTTTAGCAAAACTATAGTCCCACAAAAGCTTAAAAGCTTATAACTCAAAAACTTGATAAATGCCAAACAGCCAAGTTTGTCAGCATTTTTAAGCTTTTATCAGAGTTAGAGCATTTTAACCATGAAAAACTCCTCTAATGGCACTTTTCCATTGCAAGTACCGGCTCGGCTCCACTCAGCCCTGCTTGGCCCTGCTTGGCTCTGTTGGTTTTCCACTGCATGGTACCGCATGGTATGGTGTTGGAACCGTTCGGTACAGTTTGCTTTTCCACTAAAGTAAAGTGGGTTGGATAACAATGATTCTCTGACCAATCAGTGGCTAGTAGTGACAAACAGTCAAGGCTGCATGCAAAGGATTGTGGGATATGGTACCGGTATGGCCCTGTTGGAACCACAACTGAGGTGGTACTGTTTAAGCAAGCCGTACCGTTCGGTTCCATGTAGTGGAAAAGTGCCGCTGTACCGTACCATACCGTACCGAACCGTTCCTACACCGTACCATGCGGTACCAGCAGTGGAAAAGCACAAAAGCGAGCCAAACCGTTCCGTTCCATGCAGTGGAAAAGCGTCATTAAAGCCCACTTGTTCTGGGGTTTTTTCCAGACAGAAAACGCTCCTGCCAAAAACACTGATAACAGGCTTTGTGTGCATGGACACATAGGGTAACATGCTGGGGGGTTTACTGCAGAAAAAAATGCCTGAAGCCAAAAACAGCAGCTGTAAAAACGTCCAGTGAGCATGGACTCTGTCTGTCTATATCTGTCAGCTATAGAAGTCAGGGAGGTAGTATAGGTGCTTGCCAATACCGGTGTATGACTAGGCTATTTGTATGACTAATTGAGTAAACCCATGCATATCTTAACCACTTGCCAACCACCCGCCGCAGATATATTGTGTCATGCTGGCTCGGCTGCACGAATCGCCGTACCCATGCGTCGCTCCTTGGCAGCGAGCGTGGGGGCATGTGGCTATTCGGGAGAGGGTAAGCTGATCTGTGGGGCCAGGCACCTGCGATTGCCGCTGGGCAGTCGCGATCAGTCCCCGGGAAGACAGCACGGCGGTCTGCCGTTCTAAACACGGCAGACAGTTGTTCTGTCAGCAATTAACACAGGGCTCCTGTGTTCCTCCTATTTAGGAACACAAGTCCCTGTGTTGATAACATAAGTCCACCCCTCACAGTTAGAAAACACCCCCTAGGCATACATGTAACCCTTTGATTGCCCCTGGTGTTAACCCCTTCCCTGCCAGTTTCATTAGTACAGTAATAGTGCATATTTTTAGCACTCATTACTGTACTAATGTCACTGGTCCCCCCAAAACTGTCAAAAATGTCAGTTAGGTGTCCGATCTGTCTGCCGCAATGTCGCAGTCCTGCTAAAAGTCGCTAATCGCCACCACTACTAGTAAAAAAAAAAAAAATTACATAAATCTTTTCCTTAGTTTGTAGACACGACAACTTTTGCGCAAACCAATCAGTATACACTTATTGGGATTTTTTTTGTTTACTAAAAATATGGGGAAGAATACAAATTGGCCTAAAAGGATGAAAAAAAATGATTTATAAATTTTTTATTGGGAATGTAAAATAGCAGAAAGCAAAAAATATTGTTTTTTTTAATTGTTGCTTTTTTTTTGTTTATAGCGCAAAAAATAAAAAATCGCTGTTGATCAAATACCACCAAAAGAAAGCGCTATTTGTGGGGAAAAACGACTGCGCAAGTGTGAGTTAAAGTAACACAGTGCCGAATCGCAAAAAATGGCCTGGTTACTAACCACTTACCGCAAAGTGACGTAGGGCTACGTCGGCAAATTTTGCGGTAGTATACCGGGATGATGCCTCTAGCTAGAGGCACCATCCCGGTACCGTGGTCCGACGGTCGGCTTTCCGTCAGTAACGACCGATGCGGCTCCCCACCCTCCCGCCGCCTTCCGTGACTTTGCTCGGGGCTCCCGTACCACCGGGAGCCCCGAGCACCCAGCCGGCACGTCCGCCGGCTGGATGGAGTCCCGATCAAAGCCGGAAACGGCTTTGATCGGGTCTCCGATGACGTAACCCGGAGGCGGCGTCCATGAAGTCACTTCCGGGTTACTGTGCTGCAAAAGGTGGCAAATTTAAAAAGTGGCTGTAAGCAAAAAATGCCGTTTTCGGTGTTTTGCATACATGGAAGTGTAGTGGAGGGGTCTAGGGTCTAGACCCTCGATCCCTCCATAAAGAGTACCTGTCACTGCATACTGGTGTAACAAGGGATGTTTACATTGCTTGTGAAATCAATAAAAGTGATCAGATTTTTTTTTTTTTTAAAAAAACAGTAATAAAGTTAAAAAAATAAATAAATAGGAAAAAAAATAAAACATTTTAGCCGCCCCCGTCACCGGAAGAGACCTCAAGAGAAGGAAGTCGAGGTATCCTATAGCTACAAAGAAGGGACCTCTGTGAACACTCTAGCAGCAGAGTGAAGGCTGACAGGGAAAAGCCACAAATTTGTAATAATGTTCCCAAATGGAAACCTGAGGAAACAGTAATCACTCCAGCAAACTGAGATATATAGATACCCCTCCTGAATGTCCACTGACACTGGGAAATCTTTGTAATAAATGAAGCCACCACTACTAAGGGATGGACTCCCTACTGAATTTTTTGTTTTTGAAAAGTTGTTCATCAACAAAAGCTAGATGTGTCAGGGCATTTTTAGACGTTTGGTCCACATACCTACATTTTGACCACAATATCCTGAAGAGAGCCATAGCAAAAGCCATCATACAGGGCACCAAAAAAAAGAAATCCAGCAATACATTGCATAAATACTTGAGCACTTGAGCCGTTTGGTCCAGAAGTGCTGCCATATTAAGGGCATCTGTTCCCTAATAAGGTCCTGTCTCAAGTTTCTGGCCTTTTCAGTAATCATTTGGAACCCCATCATGAGAAACCGAAAGACAAAGTTTAATGAGTAAGCAATCAACCTAATTTAGCTGTTGCCTTGTCAAGACTTAAAACTGGGAGGGTCTTCTGCAAATGGATACGCATTTGGGTAATACAAAGGCTTTGTTAGCACACCACTTTTCCCCAGAAAAAAGTAGTCAAAAAAGTTGGTACTGAACAATGTTGTCCTTTAGTTTCAGTTTGTGATTGCCAAAGGCTAGAAAAATGTCCCCAGTCCCAGTCACCCAGAGGGTCGCAATGCAGAAAGGGCACTAGAATAATAAAAAGATGTGGTTGAATTATCATTATAAACCACTGGTTTGTAAAATTGCAGCAGTGCAGAATTATAATAAAGCAGTTTTTCCCTTTGCCAGAAGCTTCCCCTCCTGGTTTGAACTAGTTATTAGTGAAATTATAGCTGAATCTGTAATGCCAAATAACACGGTCAGCAGAAGACCCCTAGTGTAACAGCACTGTATTAATCGCCTAAAAAAAAAAAAAGTGAAATGTCACCAATGGCTGCACAACCGTGGATCACAGCTGACTTTGTGTAGAAGAAAACAGTGTGGTGTAATTTCTGGACCCAAATGGTGAAGGCATTGAGATGGATGGAAAGACAAGCCCTAAAACAAGTAATACCTTACCCAAACAGATGTGAAGGAGTCCCTAGGACCTAAGAATCCAGGATCCTGTGGCCATAGAAAGGAAACAATACATGAAGCCAATGGTGGCCTGTCATATGTGTAGCCAATGAAGAAAACATAGCACATACTGGACTGCCAGGCTAAAATGGGGAGACTACAGGATGTGAAGTACAGTCTGTTTTCCAGTCAGCATTTTAATAATAGAAAACCCCGGATTCCAGGAGCTGGAACAAATACCGTATTTATCGGCGTATAACACGCGCCGGCGTATAACACGCACCCCAATATTTGGAGAGAGATATCAGGAAAAAAGTTTAAATTTAAAATAAACAGCTTTGAACTCAGAACATTTTTTTTTTTTTTTTAAATCAAAGGATCTCTCACCAGTGCCCATGAATGCAGCCTCATCAGCAGTCCAACAATGCATCCTCATCAGCAGTGTCCATGTATGCAGCCCACCAGCAGTGTCCATAATGCAGCCCACCAGCAGTGTCCATAATGCAGCCCACCAGCAGTGTCCATGTATGCAGCCCACCAGCAGTGTTCATAATGCAGGCCACCAGCAGTGTCTATAATGCAGCCCACCAGCAGTGTCCATGTATGCAGCCCACCAGCAGTGTCCATGTATGCAGCCCACCAGCAGTGTCCATAATGCAGCCCACCAGCAGTGTCCATGTATGCAGCCCACCAGCAGTGTCCATGCAGCCTCGCAAGCCCAATGTCAAAATATGCAGCCTCGCTACTGCCATTGGAACTGACCATATTTGTTTTAAAAAAGGCCGGGAAGGAGCGCCGAGAGCAGAAGGGGCGGGCCGGGCCGAGGAGAAGGAAGGACTAGCTGTCTGTCATAAGAGCAGAAGGGGGCGGGCCGGGCTGAGGAGAAGGAAGAACGAGCGAGCGCAGTCATCGGAAGTCCCGCTTCCTCTGCCGAGACGCGTGACGTCTGTCATAGGCGAGACCTCCGATGACTGCGCTCGGTCTCCCTTCTCCTCGGCCCCGCCCGCCCCCTTTTGCTCTTATGACAGTTCGTCCTTCCTTCTCCTCAGCCCGGCCCGCCCCTTCTGCTCTCGGCAATGCTTCCTGGCCGTTTTTTTTTTTTTTAAGATCGGCGTATAACACGCACTGCTGCTTTTTCCTCCATTTTTAGGAGGAAAAAGTGCATGTTATACGCCGTAAGTCCTTAGAGCCTTTTCACACTAGCCATGTCCATTCCATCAGGAGATCTTGACTTACTTAAAGCCCAACTCCAGGTTTAAAAACTTAGTTGTCAAGCTAACTGACAGCACTGACACCATAATTTATTTAAAAGTGAAAAATTAAAGCTTTTTTTACAAATGGGTTCTATGTACTACAGTATATAAATGTACTTTTGTCTTGTTCTCTTGCATAGTTATAGAAACCTCTAACTGATCTCTCATAAATTGCAGAAACTTTAGTATTACACCATTTATAATTTGTTTCTAGGAACAGAAATAAACCTACTTATAGTTAATTAAATAGCTTCTAAAAAATAGAAAGGCTAAAAAAAAATGCCTATTTGAAAAAGTAATTTAAACAGAAAATAATAGGAACCATAATTAAAATGTAATTATCAGAAGTATCACATTTTATGTGTTTATGTACGGTTTGCTGTGCCTCAAGAACTGAAAAGGACATGACTGATATGGGCAAAGCTATATCTCATTTTAGATAACAGCAAAAGAAAATCCCTGCCAGTGTATCTGATGACATTTGCCATTTTATTCCACTGAAAGGTATATGATAAAGATGGGCAACAAGGGTAATGGAGAGCAGACATCAAACAGGTAAGTAGTCCACAGTGTTGATAACTCAGGACATACATGTCTTTCTTTTATCCCCAACATAAATTTTTAAGCTATTTCATGCAACAAACGTCTCCAAAAGAAACTCATTAGGAAAGAGAGAATAAACCAAGCTTGGGAAAAGCCTGTCAAAATAATTCACTGCTTTATGCTGTGTTTATGTTGTAACATGTCTTATTAAAATGTTATGTTGTCTCTTTCTGTAGGAGTTCTGCAAGGCTATAAGAACTGGAAGGAACAAGAACACATAAAATCAGATTTCTACTCAATGAAATGCAGATTTCCTGTGGTGATTAAAATATAACACTATGAAGTAAAAAATTATTGATATATCTATCCCGAAACATATCACTAGACTGAAATACATATAGAATAGACCATGAAACCTAATTAAATTGGATGTAAAAACCACAATGATAAAACTTTTGGTAAAAAAACTAACTTTGCCAGCTGGAAAGGTCAAAATGTATAGGCCTCTTCGGTGAAAAGACTCTCTCATTTACTTGCTAGCAGTATTTTATTTATTTTTTTTATTTGCAGACAATCACTGAACATTTATATCATGCACTTGCATAATCAGATGTATCAAAACATGTAAAAGCTATATTGAATAATGCATATGTCTATATTTGTAGGTGGTAGTGTGGCATTAAACCGATGGTAGCTATACCAGTCACTGAGAACCTTGAAATAGTCCATAGTTATATTCACAACTCAGTATGTAGGATGCCCTAATGCCATTGTACACCTCTTAACCATCTTGCAGGGCCATTGAACCCAGGCAGAACTTGGAGAGAGACAGAAATTTAACTCCCAAGATTTTTTTTCCAGCAGTTTTGTGTGTCATCACTTTGCGCTGCGTTACGGGCGGCATTTCCCCATCTCATACTGCCGCCTGTAGAGCAAACCGATGAGTATGAGGCAGAGCGTCTCCTCCGGGGAACGTCCCCCACGTGATTGTGGTGTGCGCAAAGACGTCAGACATCATCGCACTCCATCTCACGCAGGGCAGGCTGGATCTTCTAGGGTTTTGGGCACGGTAGACACAGGAGTGACAGGAGGACTGAGGACAGACAGCGGGTGTTTGGTGGACTTGTCTGGTGGTGAGTTATGGAAGAAGATAACAGTATATATAATAGTTTCTAAATTTTATATTTATATAAAATAATGGATGTGGGGGCATTTTTGTGGGAGTGATTTTTTTTGGGGGTGGGGTGAGGGGGGCAGCATTTCATTCTTAGACCCAAACAGCACAATATCTTGGGCCAGCCCTGCCATCTAGCCTGTGTCCTTTACAATCTCCAGAGTACTAATCATCAGTGCTGCCGTCCCATTATAATTTTCTGATCCCCATAGCGCAAATCCATAGTTGTGTTCTGATCTCCACTTACCCCATTTAAATATGTTAATCTAATTTATGTAATTGCTAAATATTGAATACAATTTATAACACAGGTTCCTAATTCTTCATTTTATGTCTTGACAAGAATTAAATGTACATTTTCAGTCGCTCTAACAACCATACCAAATTAATTTGTCACCGTTGTGACCACTTGGTTTGTGATAGAGATAAAATCAGGTCGTTTTATAAATTACAGAAAAGCATTGCTCTTCATGCTTTATTATTAAATAATGTTTGCCTTGTGGTTTACCACAATGTGCGATCTAAGCTCAGAATATATACCTAAAGCCATTTTGTCTTTTGAGGGGAAGGGTTAGAGCCTCAAACAGCTTTCAACTGCTGCATGTTTTCATTGGGGAAATTAACTCTAGTTGTCCTTACACTTGACTAAGGTCCCTTTCACACAGGCTTTCCTATCCGGTCCGCCTGTCAGTTTTTCAAGTGGACCTGATCGGATGCTGCATGCAGCCCTATGGAGCAGCGGATGTCAGTGGAGACATCTCCGCTGACACCCACCGCTATCCGATCCTGTCCGTGAAATCTGGACTGATGGAAACCATGTTTTCCTTCCATCTGGAGGATCGGATGAGATAGGATCAGATGAAAACGGACAGGCGGTCCATTCTCATCCGATCTCACATAGAGGACAGCGGGGCTCTGACAGATACATCTCTGCATACAGAGTGGAGACAGAGCTGTCATCCGCCTGCTCAGCGGGGATCGGGCGGAAAACAGAGTCCATCTGGCCCACTGCCCATGTGAGAGGGGCTTTAGGGTATGGCATTTTAATGTATACTTCATCACTCTAGTCAGGTGTTGGTGATTAAACACTTTAATACTGGGCACTTTCACCCCCTTCCTGCCCAGGCCAATTTTAAGCTTTCAGCGCTGTCACATTTAGAATGACAATTGCAGTCATGTAACACAGTACTCATACAAAATTTGTATCATCTTTGTTTTACACAAATAGATCTTTCTTTTGGTGGTATTTAATCACCACTGGGTTTTTTATTTTTTTCCCCTCAAAAAAACAAAGAAACACTAAAAAAAACAAACATGTTTTTCTTTGTTTCTGTTATACAGTTTTGCAAAAAAACGATCTTTCTTCATACATTTAGGCCAAACTATATTCTGCTGCATTTCTTTGGTAAGAATAACTTAAATCAGTGTTTATTTTTTTAGTCTGCAGAAAATGTAAAGAGTCCACAAACTATGATATATATACAGTATGTGAAAATCGATCAATCCTGATGTACTGATGGCCTATCTCATTTCTTGAAAAACACAACAGGATGGTGCAAATATCCCTCAAATTACCCTTTTTTGGAAAGTAGACAGTCCAAGTCATTTAGTAAGAGTCATGGCAACTTTTTTCAAGCAAAATATTTTTTGGAAAATTAAGTAATTAAAATAAAAATATTCTTTTTTTCCTAAATTGTTTTTTTTTTTTTTTGTCACCAGTGCAGTACAGCATTATCATATAATGGGTGTATATAATGGGTGTGGTGGTGAATAGGGACACTGACTGGTGACAATATGTAAAAAAAAAAACATTTTTTTCCCAATTTTCTTTTTTCTTTTTTTATTACATTTGTTCTTTTTTAATGTTTTTTTTTTTTTTAACACACTGTGACCAGAGCAATGCAGTGTTACTATAGTAACACTGTACTACTCTGGAGAAGTGATCAGGATTTTTTTTTTTTACACATTTCACTGGTATAAGCAACTATTTTTACTGAAATAAACTGATTTATCCCATGTGTTTTGTTGTGAATAGCTGTAATTGGCCACAGCTAATCACATCGTACAGATGGGCTGTGATTGGCCCTGTCTGTACCATGTGATCATTGTAAACCAATCACAGCTGGCAAAACAATCGTACACAATGAATGGCATAAAAAAAAAGCAATCCCTTGTTTACAATTGTCATGTGATCTGCTGTGATTGGTCACAGTGATCACATGGTACCAGCAGCAGGCCAGTATTCTGATCAGTCACGCAGTGACAGATCCTGCCACAATGAGACTCGTGGGGCACATGTAGGGCGTATTCCGAGAGGATGTCATATCATTTTCACCTGGAATGACGAATGTCCCATCCAGTCGTCATTTGGCAATAGGCTGAGCAAAAAGGGGTTAAAGATATATCAGTGCTCACTAGGAATCCATGTAGGATTCATAAAGATGAGCAAACAAATTCATTGAATCCAGGACTCAACCCAAACCACACTGATTTTCTCAATGTTAATATATGTGAGATTCTGGCAGGCTGAGTCATAGATTGTGTGTTCTTTTTTACTTCCGCTGATCTTTGACAGCCTCCTCTTTGATTGGTTTCCAATAACAATATTTTTCACATTTTTTTATATGAAATTCCCCCCCCCCCCCAAAAAAAAGTAAAAAATCAAAATTTTTTAACATTTTGGGCCAATTTTTTTTTACCATATGTTTGGTAAAAAAAAAATCGCAAAAAGCGTATTTTGATTGGTTTGCGCAAAAGTTATTGCATTTACTAACAAAGGGAATGATTTTTGTCATTTTTGTTGTTTTTTTTTTAACGCGTAATGGTGGCGATCTGCAATTTTTTTTGCGGGACTGCGACATTGCGGCGGACAGATAGGACCCTTGACTGACATTTTTGACACTTTTGGGGTTACCAGTGACATTTCTACAGTAATCAGTGCTATACATATGCACTGTTACTGTAAAATTACACTGGCAGTGAAGGGGTTAACTTTTTTTGAGAGGGAGGGGTTATGTGTTTCCCTAGGGGCGTGATTCTAACTGTGATTGGCTGTGGCTTAAGGTGTAGGAACAGTGATCAACGGTCCTACATAGTTTCTACACAGGGGAGAATGACAGGCGGCTTGTTTACATCAGCCGCCTGCCTTTCTCCCTCTCCACCCGACGATCGCGAGTGACCGGCGGACATCGGGTCCGCCGGTCACATGTGCGGGGGGGTCCGTGACCACGCGGGAGCGCGCCTCCGGCGGTGCGCGCTCGCTCCCTAGACCCTCACAGGCTAGCGACGTATCCCTACGTCACTCTGCCTGTGAGGGGCTGACCGCCGACGTAAATAGTCGTGCTGCGGTCGGCAAGTGGATAATTAACTTTCTGACTTTACAACCCCTTTAAAGCACATCCATTTTCAATTCAAGAATGGTCAGGAGCTGAACAATTTACTCCATGCTGATCTCTTCTTTCCAAAATCAGACAAAAAACAACCCAGTCTTTATGATGAACATTAAAAAAAAGATTAAGCTAAAAAAAATGTTAATAACAGGTAAGAAGTGCTACGTCCTTGTGGTTGTCATTTCACACCTTCTTTTTCCAGTGTTCTAGTGCACACTATGGTCACAACAAATATATCCCTGCCTGATTCACTGTCTAAAGTTCAGCTGTTTTTTTATACAAAATTAAAATATTTGAATCCTACAAAATCATACTGTATACATAGAGTTGTGGAAAATTTGAGAACTGCTGTAAATTTTCATGCTGTGAACCCAATGAAAAATTAGTGCTGAAGTAGATTTAAATACACTTGCTGGTGTTTACCTGGTTTTGATAATGTGAAAGTGTTGTTCAAAGGAAATGTTTTAAATGCTTGAAGGCCCTGTTCACACCTGAGCGTACTTCAGCTCATGAAACGCTCATCTCTGAAGTTTCAAAAGCCCAACAAGCAAAACTCCCATTCATTTTAATGGCCCCTGTTCTCATCTGAGCGTTTTGTCTCCAGAAGAAAAACGCCTGTAGCTCAAAAAAGTACATGAGCTTCTTTTTTGGCTGATTACAAGTGTTTTTGTTAGATGTCAATGCCTTCCTCCCAACACCTGCAAAAAAACGCCTAAAAAAAGCCAGAAAAAACACCTGTAAAAAGCCCAAAAATAACGCCTGAAAATGATACGCTTAGGTGTGAATGGAGCTGAAATGATTCTGGGCTTTGCCCATTTAGGTAAAAGAGGTTCACTTTGGTGAGGACGCGAGTCTATTTCCTTCACTCTTTGGTGCTGACAAAAATTGTGGGTGAAAGGAATATAAGTATACGGATCTATGCTAATAGACCCATTTACTTACATTCCTTTCACTCACCCACCATTTGTTTTCAGCACCAGGGAGTGAATGAAGTTCATGTGCAGGCTATGAATTAATGGAGGCAAACCTTTCAAAGAGTTGTGTACTCCCTATGTGACAACACTGATTGCTCCAATGCTGTCATGTGGAGTGAGTCACATCCTCCTTCATACCCAGAAGTAAAGGGTATGGGTCCTTTCACAAGGGTGATCCGATCCGCCTGTCACTTTTTCAGATGGACCTGATTGGATGCTCTATGCATCCCTATGGGCAGTGGATATCAGTGGTGATATGTCCGCTGACACCCGCTGCTCTCCGATCCTGTCCGTAAAATCTGGACGGATGGAAACTCTATTTGCCCATCCAACTGGTGGATCGGATGAGAACGGACAGAAGGTCCGTTCTCATCCGATCTCCCTATAGAGGAGAGTGGGGTTCTGACAGCTCCGTCTGCGCACACAGAGCAGAGACAGCGCTGTCATCCGACTGCTCAGCGGGGATCGGCGGATCAATCCCCCGCTGAGCAGAACGGACCTCGTCGGACGGCGCACCGTGTGAAAAGACCCTATTTCTTTTAGCACCATGGGGTAACAAAAGGTAAGCATTTAGGGTGCATTTCAGTAAATATTTGCCCTTCCTATAAGAAGAAAAAAGGTTAAGTTCGATCACCTACTACAACATGTCAAGAGTATGCACAGACCATTTTATTGTCGCTTTGTAGTATAAGGTACATCATGCCCTTCTAAAGCTGCAGTAAAGACAGAACGCTGCTACACTATTACGGTGAGGATAAAGGCTGAATATCTCATATGCAATTTAGGCATTATTTCCTTGATCCAATTTCACAGATTCAAAATAAATATGTTGTTGATTGCTTCAATCACAGAGATGAGTTTTTATCCAAATGGTGTTGATAGTTCCGAAGTTTAATTAGTTTTCCCTGACCTGCCCCAGGGATCAAAGATTTTCAATTTAATTTTCTAGAATGAACTGTTACACTATTTTTCATGACATAAATAATACATAAATAGCACCGACTTTCATAATAACAACCATAGAAGTCTTTGGTCATTCTAATAGAGAGACTTGTTTCTAATTGAAAATAAAAATGAAATGAAATTATTCATTTCTTTTTGTTGCTTTTTAAAGTTCTAGATACATATTAGGTAAAAGTAAATATATTTCCATCATTTTGGAAAAAAAAAAAAGTAATTTTATTTCCCTTATGCAGATTAATACCTTTTAAAAGTAACATTAAAGCTTACATTTTTTGCATATAAAAACCAAACATGTTATGCTTACTTGCTCTGTACAGTGGTTTTGCACAGTAGCCCCGATCCTCCTCTTCTGGGGCCCCCAGCTAGCATTCCTGGCTCTTCCTCTTTGATGAGTGTCCCAAAGAAAGCTTATTCCTATGAAGGCAATCATGCAGGCACGCTCCTGAGCTGCCTTGTCTGCGTCTATTGACACAGACAGTGCAGCTCGGTCCCACCCCTCCCTTCCTCATCACAAAATTTGATTGACAGCAGCGGGAGCCATTGGCTCCTACTGCTATCAATCTGTCTAGTGAAGAGGGAGAGAGCGGAGAGAACCACTGCTCTCGCGCACATCGCTGGATCGAGATCGAATTCAGGTAAGTTAAAGGGAGGAGGGGGGGGGGGACATGCAGCACAGAAGATTTTTTAGAATGCATTAAGGTAACAAAAACCCTAAAGCTTTAAAACCACTTTATTGCCAGTAGAAGCAACTTTAGAGCAGTTAGAGCTTCTAAACTAGCAATTCTGTTACTGATGCATGCAGTTTCAAATCAGGACAGATTTGAATCCCAATTTTTCCTTTTCACAATTTATTGTGCTAGACAGAGGTGGACAACTTTAGAAAACAGGGACATCTAAAGATCTACAATAATAAAGTTATGTCTGTTCTCAGTTTTTACATGTTTTATAATACATAAAGCCTGCATCAAATGTACAGTAACTGGCTGTAACATGCAGAAAGACTTTTAGAAATCTAAGTATTCTACAATGCCTGCTACAAACAGTCCTAGCCTGCCTTACAGCTTAGTTGACAATGAAATACGTCAAATATTGGGTGTAGATTATTAAAGCGGAGTTCCACCCTATTTTTCAACTTAGCATGTTCTGTTATCATAAAATAACCTGAAAAAGAATTGGATAGTTATTATTTTTTTTTTTGTTTCACTTACCTTATTTTTTCTGAAAATTAACTTACCTTCCTTCCACTTCCTCCCTCTGCGGCCGCGACCCCTGACATCACTTCCTCCTTTGCATTGACTCCTGGGAGATGAGCATCATGCGTCATCAATCCCAGGAGTCAGTGCGCCTGCAGCGGTGTCACTCGTCACTTCCAGGTGCAGGCGCGTCATTCCCTGCTAAACAGCTTCTGAGCATGCACAGAACCAGCTGCGGGATGACGTACCTGCCCCAGAAGTAATGAGCAGGGCATTTTGGGACTCCGATGTCACCGAAGAGGACACGAAGAGGGACGCTCTGGCTTCAGCTGCCCACAATGCAGATGGCAGCGCTGGACAAGACATTTTCAAGGTACGTTTTTCTTCTTACAGGTAAGTTAAACAGGGGACAGTTCAGAGGCTATGGTTGCTTAAATGCACTAGCCCTGATTGTCCTAGGGGTATTTTTTGTTAAAAAAATTTTTTAGGGTGGAACTCTGCTTTAACCACTTTACCACCGGAGGATTTTGCTGTCTTACGTCCAGGCCACTTTTTGCGATTCGGTGCTGTGCGACTTTAACTGACAATTGCGCGGTCGTGCGACGCCGTACCCAAACGAAATGTACGTCCTTTTTTTCCCACAGAGCTTTCCTTTGGTGGTATTTGATCACCTGTGCGATTTTTACTTTTTGCGCTATAAACAAAAAAAGAGCGTTTATTTTGAAAAAATAACAATATTTTTCACATTTTTTTATATGAAATTCCCCCCCCCCCAAAAATGTAAAAATCAAAATTTTTTAAAATTTTTGGCCAATTTGTTTTCTGCTACCTATGTTTGTAAAAAAAAAAAAATCATAATAGGCGTATTTTGATTGGTTTGCGCAAAAGTTATTGCGTTTACTAACTAAGGGAAAGATTTCTGTCATTTTTGGTGTTTTTTTTTTTAACGAGTAATGGCGGCGATCTGCGATTTTTTTTGCGGGACTGCGACATTGCGGCGGACAGATTGGACCCTTGACTGACATTTTTGACACTTTTGGGGGTACCAGTGACATTTCTACAGTAATCAGTGCTATACATATGCACTGTTACTGTAAAAATGACACTGGCAGGGAAGGGATTAATTTTATTGGAGAGGGAGGGGTTAATGTATGCCTGGTGCTTATTAACATGTGTGGGGGGAGGTGACTGAGTGACACAGGGACAGATCGCATGTTCAGCTATGCTGAACCCTGCAATCTGTCACTGTCTGTCACTTAGGAGATCCGCCCGCTCTGTTTACACAAGCGGGCGGATCTCCAAACTCGATTCCCCGACGATCGGGGAAGAGCAGCGGCGACCGCCGCCACTCCTCCCCTGCCCCGACTCCCGCTGTGAATGAATACAGCGGGAGCGAGCCTCCGGTGGCGTGCGAGCGCCGCCCACAAGGGGAGGAGTCCAGCGACGTAGGTCTATGTCGCTGGAGGATAACTAACCACTTTGCCGCAGTAGAGCTCGAGTGAGCGGTTGGCAAGTGGTTAAGAGGAGGTCAGGCAGAAATCAATGCTATTGATATCTGATATTGTTATCTATCTATCTATCTATCTATCTATCTATCTATCTATCTATCTATCTATCTATCTATCTATCACAAAAAAAAAGTATATATAAAATGGCACGCTGATAACAGCATTTAGCAGTCTATTTTTTGCATAAAGCAACAAAGCAGATGTAACTGTAGACCAAATGGAACATCCAAGAACAACATCTCATTGTATTTTATTTTGTCAAAGTAGAACTATGGTCTACCATTAAACAATCTGTGCTGCAGCACCTAATTATATGTGCAGCTCCAATTAATCCTCCACCAAAGTCCCATAAATACCTGTTGAGTCTATCAGTAATGTCCACCTAAAACAGCTTCCTGCGGTGGGGGCAACAATGCTGCAATTCACAGAACAGAGCTGTCAACATCATGTAGGTGGTGGCTGCTTGCATAAAAGTGGTATGAGAAAATGTTGCAGGCAGTGTGGCTATCAGCATTGCCCCTACTGATTCACAAGTCTGAAGCTTGCCCTGGCAACAATTAGTCCTGCCCATTGCGTTCTGAATTAGCAGCATCGCTCTTTTAGCTGACCAACTCCCACTGTGAGCTGCAGTGCCTGGAAGATGCAGACAAGATGAGACACAAATGAAGGAGGATTTGGCTCAGTTAGAGGGTAAACTACCTTTTTGTTATCATACAGAAACCTTTAGTTGTACTCTAATGGTCTGTGAACTACAGATGCTTAAACATTTTTGAAAAGTCATCTGGTTGTGATTACATTTATAAACCAGCATGCAACATGCAGGGATGTGCAGCAGCCCAGCAATATACATAATACCTACTTGAAATCTACTAATAGACTGCAATATGCAGGTTGGAGACCCAGACAAAGACCCAGATCGATCTATCTATCTATCCATCCATCCACCCACCCACCCACCCATCCATCCATCCACCCACCCACCCACCCATCTATCTATCTATCTATCTATCTATCTATCTATCTATCTATCTATCTATCTATCTATCTATCTATCTATCTATCTATCTATCTATCTATCTATCTATCTTCCTTTTGCTCAAACAATCTGTTAAGGGCCTGTATGCAATGTAGGCTATGCGAGAAAAGTAAGCTTGTTGCTACGTTGCCATACAGTTTCAAAATGTGAAATGTCATATATATATGCAAATATAATGCTCACAAGTCACTCAAACGCCCCCATATACGACCAACTATATTCATAAGTCAAATAAATTACACTAAGGCTATGACCTTTTGTATGGTATTAAAGAATGCTAGAATGAAATAGTTCTGACCTAATAACAATGTATGCAATTTATTCGACTTTATCCAACGTCTTTGTGCTTCTCTGTGTTTATTTTATTTTAAAAACATTGTTTTTTAAACATTTTATAATCTGTATGTAGATGTGTTGTGATGCATCATGACTTGAAATGCATTATCTAACAATGGTTTGCAATTAAATCAGTATGACAAGCACTTTATGCATTCTGTAAAAGAGAAGTAAATTGAAATGCTAATATAATAAAAATGTTTAACAATTAGCCATGCAGCTCAGTAATAAAAATGACAATCAGAAAGTCCGTAGCAAAGTAAAGTGGTAAAATAGGGAAAAGGAGCCGTATTTTCTGCATGCACGGAGTAACTGTTGGGGGTACATCCTCTTCTTGCAAAGTCAGGTTGAAGAGCTTATAAGTGCAGGTTAAAGAATATGCTAATACATTCTAATCATATAGGCAAGTCCACGGTAGAATCAATTTCTTTGGGTTTCACAGTAAATTCAATATTTTAAAGAGGGCAATCAAAAAATAATCGTTTTAATTGCCTTTCTTCTTTATTTCTGATTTTACTAGATCTTAAAATGGCTACTGTGTGCTAACAGTGAATTAACACTGCCTGTTGTGTCTAATTAAACTTATGCTTGACATTGATTGAAAAGTGAGGAAAAATTATTGAACTAAAGTATAGGTAAAATCAAATCACTAAACTCTCATATACTGTAAGCTTTAACTTGTGAATGTATTTTCAAAAACAATTTAAATATTCAGTGCTACCCATCAGTGCCACCCATCAGTGCCACCTGTCAGTGCTCATCAGTGCAGTCTGTCAGTGCCCATCAGGGCCAACCATCAGTGCCACCCACCAGTGCTGCCTATTAGTGCCCACCAGTGCTGCCTTTCAGTGCCCACCAGTGCCGCCTATCAGTGCCCACCAGTGCCACCTATCAGTGCCCACCAGTGCTGCCTATCAGTGCCCACCAGTGCTGCCTTTCAGTGCCCATCATTGCCGCCTATCAGTGCCAACCAGTGCCGCCTATCAGTGCCCACCAGTGCTGCCTATCAGTGCCCACCAGTGTTGCCTATCAGTGCCCATCAGTGCCACTTATCAAAGCTCATCAGTGCCACCCATCAGTGCCCATCAGTGCGGCATATTAGTGCCACCTCATCAGTGACCATAAGTGCCACCTCATCAGTGCCCATCAGTGCTGACAGAAATTAGGAAAAACGTTTTTATTTTCAAAATTGTCTGTCTTTTTTCCTTTTTTTTTTGTAAAAAATAAAAAACCTAGCGGTGATTAAATACTACCAAAAGAAAACTCTATCTGTGTGAAAAAAATGATACAAATAACATTTGGGTACAGCATTGCATGACTGCGCAATTGTCACAAAGTGTGACAGCGCTGAAAGCTGAAAATTGGCCTGGGCAGGAAGGGGTGTGGGGGAAGCACCCTGTATTGAAGTGGTTAAATCTGCAGCTTTTATTAAAATAAAACCATTGATCTTGTCATGGAAGTTTTTGCTCAGGCATTTCCTGTTATAGGGTGACAACACTCTCTCCTTATCTCCCAAATATGCTTGTGTAGTTTAAAACCTGTGACACTGGCTTCCAATGGAGACTACAAGCAGTACACAAAGATGGTCCACTGCTGTCACCATTAAACAAAAAATAAAAGACAAAAGAAAAAAAAACACCCTGGGAAGTGGCATGCAGGCATTTGCTGATGTAAGTGGCAAAGGATGAAAACCATACTTTATTAAATGAAATGTCATTAGGTTAGGGGTTATATCTATTTTAAAACAAGATTTGAACATTTCTCACTAAACACAATGGATGCTTCAAAGCTGATTCATGATGAAAACAACCAGGTAGCAAGAATATTTTATAAAGTAGCATCATTGTGCCGACTTTATGATCAAATATGATGTGACGATTGAATAAATGAACTTTCATTTTTAAAAAATGTTCACAGCCAAACACCAAAGCTATGTCATATCATTATTTGAGATAATTAATATTACAAGATAGCATAAAAACTAGGCCAGTTAGTCAAATGCAGACTTATCAATTGATCTCCGGTATCTAGCATGGGTTTTTGTGAAGACCATTGGGTTGATTTACTAAAGGAATAGCAAAAAGCTATTTTTATTTAGCTTAGTGCATGAGAAATTCAAGGAAAGATGCAAAGAAAAAAAAAAAAAAATATTTTGTTCACACATGATTGGATGGTAAAATTCAACACAGTTTCATCTCATTCACTAAGCTAAGAGAAAAAAAACACTGTGCACAAGTAACCATGCTTTGTAAAGCATTTTTTTATTTAGCTTAGTGCATGAGGTAAAACTAAGTGAAAAATTCAAGGAAAGATGCAAAGAAAAAAAAAAATAATAATAAATTGGATTTTTGCTCACCCATGATTGGATGATAAAATTCAACACAGTTTGACCTCATTCACTAAGCTAAGAGAAAATCACTGTGCACAAGTAACCATGCTTTGTAAAGCACATTTTTATTTAGCTTAGTGCATAAGGTAAAACTAAGTGAAAATTTAAGGAAAGATGCAAAGAAATTAAATAAATAAATTGGATTTTTGTTCACCCATGATTGCATGATAAAATGCAACACAGTTTCACCTCATTCACTAAGCTAAGAGAAAAATCACTGTGCACAAGTAACCATGCTTTATAAAGCAACTTTTCATTTAGCTTAGTACATGATGTAAAACTAAGTGAAAAATTCAAGGAAAGATGCAAAAAAAAAAAAAATGAATAAATAAATAAATTGGATGTTTGTTTACCCATGATTGGGTGATAAAATTCAACACGGTTTCACCTTATTCACTAAGCTAAGAGCAAAATCACTGTGCACAAGTAACCATGCTTTATAAAGCACATTTTATTTAGCTTAGTGCATAAAGTAAAACTAAGTAAAAAATTCAAGGAAAGATTCAAAGAAAAAAAAAAAAAATTGGATGTTTGTTTACCCATGATTGCATGATAAAATTCAACACAATTTCACTTATTCGCTAAACTAAGAGCAAATCACTGTGTACAAGTAACCATGCTTTGTAAAGCTAATTTTTACTTGCAAAAGTTTTTTATTTTGTAAGACATATGTAGATTAATAACATACAATCTCAGGAAATATTGCATAAGAAAGGTATACAATGTGTCATATACAGAGCCCACTCGGGAAGGGACTTTGTAATGAAAACAATGGCAACAATGCAATACGAGATAGGCATGGTTACTAAAACAGTATTACTAAAACGTCTGAGGATCAGAACAGAATCCCAGCCCGCAAGCAAAGCACAGAAAAATATAACCGTGGACCTCCATGTAAGTTACAAACGCCCTCTGTAAACCAGGAAGGGGAACCCCCCCCCCCCCCTGAATCTTATGAACTGGGGTTGCATATAATCACCCTCTGAAGATATAGGTCCTGAGAGAGGTAGATACCCTATAAGCCACAAGAAAGGAGGAAGTATGGAATATCCGAAAGGAAGAAAAGGAAAGGAAAAGAAGGAAAGAACACAAGAAGAGAAAGGGGATAGGAGAAAGGATGGAGATGCTGGAGTGGATGCAAGAAGGGATCGGGTGGAGAAAATACAAAACACAGACAATTAGGATGAGGGAGGTGAGATGTACAGACGCCAGGGTTCCCATACTGCTTCAAATTCCGCTTGCTTATCACGGAAGATGCTGACCATCTTCTCCTTGTAAAGCTAATTTTTATTTAGCTTAGTGCATGAGGTAAAACGAAGTGAAAATTCAAGGAAATATGCAAGGAAAAAAAAAAGAACACAAGAACAAAATTAGGATTTTTGCTCACCCATGATTGGATGAATACATTCAGCACAGCTTCACATCATTCACTAAGCTAAGTTAACATTCACTATGCACTTTTAGTAAATAAACCCCTATAAAATTCTATCCAGGGAAGATGAATACAGCTTTTAGGGCAACATTTTTTTTTAAATAATGAAACGGATTGAACAAATTTAATGACCAATAAACCCAATTTGTGACTCTAGATACGAAAGAGTTTTGTGCAATGCAATTAGAAACATTACAGAATTGTGTATTTAAAAGTTGATGCCAAGCATATTTTGAATTTCAATGTAAAAATAGGTTTAAAAAAAAAAAAAAGTGAATTCTCATGTTTATGCCTCTGATTACAGGGTAAGCATGTTTCAAATTGTTGAACGGTGTAATACTTCAAGCTACCATGATAGTAATAGGCCAAACACAAATAAATGGCTTCACCTCTAATGGCACCAGTATGCATCTTGCTGGAAGCCCATTATCTCCTGAGAGTCATCAAAGATTCAATTTAGTCCATGCTATTTTGTCTTAGTTGAGTTGATAAAATGCCTGAATGGCTAAGACAGTTTGGTTAATGTGCTGTCAAGCAATAGAAAAAGTTGAATGATTGTAGCAGTAAGTAAGTAAGAAACATATACATTACAGATTTTTAACAATGTACTTGCCTAGAAGAGAAATCTATGTACTAGTAAAAGCCTAAAAAAGGTGGAAAAATAATATGTGTTTGGCTTTAACAACCCGTTATCCAAGGTCACTAAGCATGCCAGGCTATTGAATGGCTTATTGCTCCCTTGCTGTTTTTGTTGTTGTTCTTGTAATTTATAGCAATAATAATGATAATAATCACAGCGCTTCATATAGTGTAATAGCCAGACAAATGGGATATGGTCACTATAAATAATTAGCCCGTTACACCAAGGGACTTTACAATGAATTCAATTTCAAGAAAGAAAAAATAAAGACTTGTAGCATAAACTATCTAGCAATCAAGGGAGACATAGGTTTTCCCAGGGAGAAGAGAATAAAGACTTTCATAAAATCCTTGTCAACAGCGGTGTAATTTTACCGCTCGGTGTATGATTATAAGCTCCTTATACAGTAGGTAGCAAGTGAGGGCACTAGCTTACATAGTTAGTCAGGTTTAAAAAAGACACAAGTCCATCTGACTCATCAGCGGTCAGTGGGTTTCCCCCGCTGAGAGTTGAAATGTAAACAAAAGAATGCCGGCAATAGAAAATTTGGGGGAAAAAAACAGTGTGGGCCCCCCCCCCCAATCCATGCCAGACCTTTATCTGAGCATGCAGCCCGGCAGACCAGAAAAGAGGGGGAGAAGCAAGGGCCCCCCTGAACCCCCATATCCTGCCTCCCCCATGAGAATTATTATGGGGTACCCATTCATGGGGCTTGCTGGATCTATGATGTCACAATGGGGCAGTGCCACCTGTTGACATCATCAGGTGACTCTGCCCTTTAACTATGTAAGAAATGTCAGACGGAGGAGCAGGCAGTCGGCGGGGACCATTCAATGAGACCGGAGGTTTTTTTTTCTTTTTCGGGTCCGGCGGTGGTATACGGCCGCATGATTGACGATGAATCCACATTGTTTTTATTTTGGATTTTTTAGTAAAGGAATTGTCAAAAACTCGTGTTGTGTTTTTATTTACTGTTTACACTATTTTGGTGAATGAGTTTTTTTACATGTTGGTTTCCCTTAGAATCCATACCAGAACCAAAGGTAATGGTATGGATTAGGGGGCACCATGACCCCACACTGTTTTATTTCCTGAATTTTCTATTGCTGGCATTCTTTTGATTACATTTCAGCTCTCAGCGGGAAAGCCAGCAGACAGCTTATGAGCCCTCGGTTGATAAGGACACGGCAGCCTGCTTCCCATTCCTTAACAACCAGCTATTTTTCACAAATTGGTCGATCATTTTTCCAACAGAATTCGAACTGTGCCAAAAAATTTGGAATTCGTTATAAAACTAATAAACTAAATGAAATTGAACGAATTTCAACTAACTTTATTACTATTTCATTGGGAGGTTCAGATACACAGATACACCCAAATAACCAAAAATCTGTTTGAAATGAATTGCACATGTCTATCTGACTCTCTCCTTCTCCCCAGACTGACAATGCTGCTGTCTAAAGGTGTCTCTGTTGCCCCTCCATCCAGAATGGAGACACCCTAAGACATGAAGTGTGTTACTAGCCGGATCTCCAGGTAAAACAAAAGTAAAAAAAAGCCTATAAAAAAGAAAATGTAGGTAGCCATCACATCTAAGGACCTGCATATTTGCATTATATATATATATATATATATATATATATATATATATATATACTATATATATATATATGTAGCAGGTTTTCCAGGCATTGGGCCTGATGTGGGTCTGCCATTGTTACCGGTTACCTCTCCAGCCCATGTGAGCTATGGTCCTGGGTGTGAGAACTGAGACATTGACAACTCCGGCATCTTGGTTTTTGTGGTGTTATTGTAAATAAAGGGGATGGGAGAAGGGATTGAGTGGGATACTCCTTTTAGGCTTAACTAAATACAATTCGGGACTTTATCCAGGAAATGTGTGTTAACGCTGCCTTGATGCCAGCCGACGCTAGCCAGCGCTCACTGATGCTTAGAACACACTGTATCTTGACTGGAGTGCTGAATCCTCGACTCTAGGTCCAAGAGACTCAGGACTGTGAAGCATAGAACTTCACAGTCACTGACTGCCCTCTCCAGCCTGGCACTGGCTTGAGGTAGCTTGCTGGGAATTACTGTATAGCTGCAACTCTCAACTGGTACTCTGCACAATTCAGGGCCCAAACTGCAGGCGCCCCGTTTACACTTTTAGCTCTTCAGGGACCACAGACTATTTACCCACTTTACACTTAAGGGTCCTCAACCTAGGTACCCCCTTTACAGCTAGCTTACACTGGATCCCAGAACCTCCTCTGGATCCCCTCAGCTCAACTCAGCACTCTCTGGATTCCCGAGCGACACTCCGATACATCCTCTTCCTCAGACAGGAGGAGAGACAGCCTCTCTCTCCTGGGACTCTGCTCCCGCCAAAGACGCTGGGTCACGCACTTTCCTCAAACTTATACCCACTCCCAGAATCCTTTGCAGCATAATCTGCCTTCTGGGGTAGTTACAAGCTTGAATGTGTCCCCTGATTGGGCTTCCTCCACTGCCCTATGAGAAGCCTCTCACAGGAGAAAGTGGGGAGACTTCCCCTTCAGCAGGCACACCTGGAAACCATGACACCCTAACCAAAAGAAATCATGGCCATGCTGTTAAGCAGACAAGGCTCACTATACATTTACCTAGCACCTACCTGTAGGGTACTACACATATACATATATATATATATATATATATATATATATATACACACACACATATATATACAGTATCTCACAAAAGTGAGTACACCCCTCACATTTTTGTAAATATTTTATTATATCTTTTCATGTAACAACACTGAAGAAATTACGCTTTGCTACAATGTAAAGTAGTGAGTGTACAGCTGGTATAAGAGTGTAAATCTGCTGTCCCCTCAAAATAACTCAACACACAGCCATTATTGTCTGAACCCCTGGCAACAAAAGTGAGTACACCTCTAAGTTAAAATGTCCAAATTGGGCCCAAAGTGTTAATATTTTGTGTGGACACCATTATTTTCCAGGACTGATTTTACCCCTCTTGGGCATGGAGTTCACCAGAGCTTCACAGGTTGCCACTGGAGTCCTTTTCCACTCCTCCATGAGGACATCACAGAGCTGGTGGATGTTAGAGATCTTGCTCTCCTCCACCTTCTGTTTGAGGATGCCCCACAGATGCTCAATAGAGTTTAGGTCTGGAGACATACTTGCCCATTCGATCACCTCTACCCGTAGCTTCTTTAGCAAGGCAGTGGTTGTCTTGGAGGTATGTTTGGGGTTGTTATCATGTTGGAATACTGCCCTGCGTCCCAGTCTCTAAAGGGAGGGGGTCATGCTCTGCTTCAGTATGTGACAGTACATGTTGGCATTCATGGTTCTCTCAGTGAACTGTAGCTCCCCAGTGGTGGCAGCACTCATGCAGCCTCAGATCATGACACTCCCACCACCATGCTTGACTGTAGGCAAGACACACTTATCTTTGTACTCCTCACCTGGTTGCTGCCACACAAACTTGAAACCTTCTGAAATAAGTTTATCTTGGTATTATCAGATTACAGGACATGGTTCCAGTAATCCATACCCTTAGTCTGCTTGTCTTCAGCAAACTGTTTGTGGGCCTTCTTGTGCATCATCTTTAGAAGAGGCTTCCTTCTGGAATGACAGCCATGCAGACCAATTTAATGCAGTGTGAGGCACATGGTCTGAGCACTGAAAGGCTGACCCCCCCCACCCCCTCAACCTCTTCAGCAATGCTGGCAGGACTCATATGTCTATTTCCCAAAGACAACCTCTGGATATGACGCTGAACATGTGCACTCAACTTCTATGGTGAACCATGGCAAGGCATGTTCTGAGTTGAACCTGTCCTGTTAAACCACTCTATGATCTTTGCCACAGTGCTGCAGCTCAGTTTCAGGGGCTTGGCAATATTCTTATAGCCTAGGCCATCTTTATGTAGAGCAACAATTATTTTTTCAGATCCCCAGAGAGTTATTTGCCTTGAGTTGCCAGGTTGAACTTCCAGAGACCAGTATGAGAGAGTGAGAGTGATAACCCCAAATTTAACACACCTGCTCCCCATTTACGCCTGAGACCTTGTAACACTAATGAGTCACATGACACCGTGGAAGGAAAATGGCTATTTGAGCCCAATTTGGACATTTTTACTTAGGGGTGTACTCACTGTTTTGCCAGCGTAATGGCTGTGTGTTGAGTTATTTTGAGGGGACAGCAAATTTACACTGTTATACAAGCTGTACACCCACTACTTTACATTGTAGCAAAGTGTCATTCCTTCAGTGTTGTCACATGAAAAGATATAATAAACTATTTACAAAAATGAGAGGGGTGTACTCAATTTTGTGAGATACTGTATATATATATATATATATATATTTTTTTTTTGGGGGGGGGGGGCATGAAACAATTTTTTTGTACAATTAGAAAAAACAAATGTGCAAATGTCTGCAGAGCAAAACATCTCTAAAAGCCGCTGTAATGCATGCTGACCACCCTAATCTATGGTGTGCTTTATGAGACAATGGCTGTCATTATCGGCTTCACAAAAAAGTGGTATTGTACTGCAAAAAAAAAGGAAATAGTTATACTAGGATAAAAGTGAAAAACATTAGCTTGCACCAAGTTATTAGCATTGTCAAGATATTTCTTGTGGATAGTTATTTGGTAGCTCCATACACAGTCACACAAATACTATGTATCTTGGCTCCTAATAGCATGTCAGAAACTACCATGACTACAGAAAACGAGAGTCTGCCTAAATATGTGTATCTAAAAACACTCCTTTTCAAATTAATGCTTTGCAATCATATAAAAGCACGGCAGGTTTCTATCAGATACACTGATGATATTAATCTAGCAAATTTTCTGACAAAAAAAGAAACACAAAGTGCTTCCTATTAAATAGCATCACTATGCTGTCACTTATCAAACAGCTAATAAAACAACAAACAAGGAGGCCATCTCCAGTCCTAATAAAATTGCTACTTTCTCTCAGCCTGACAGGATCAAAAGATAAAATACAGATGAGCTCCCATAAATGGAATACTTTATATCAATCATCTCTTTGCTGCCATTGTATGAAGGCTGGATATATCTCAACATATATTTGTTGTAATTTACTGCATCTTAAATCATGAAAAAGCCAGATTCTACGGCATACCCAAGACTGCGCATACAGTAAATTCATTGCAAGAACACATAATGATATAATTCATAAATTGCCTCTGTGCTGGCCACATTTACCTAGGAAGGATTGAAGACAGTCTCAGCAGAGAAGCACTTAAAAGCCTTTAGTTTATCATGTGGACTTAAAGCAAAACTAATCACCCCCCCCCCCTCCAAAAACAAAAAAAAAACGACATTGAATATATTGTAGCTTGCTAATCATTGGATGTGGTGGCTGCATTCGTTTTCCCTTTTTCAAGCTTTGACTCGTTTGTTTTTATCTGGTGATAGTAAAGCACCTCCTGTCTTAGGGTGGTTACATTCACTCCACTGTATCTATGCAGGAGAAATGTAGCTACCCTTGGATAGCAGCATTGTTAATCAGTTAGAGGGTAGTCTTAACTAGAGATCGACTGATCACCGGGAGACCCGGGCATCCTACCTGCACGGCCGCCGAAGATCCGATCAAAGCCACATTTGGCTCTGATTGGGTCTCCATGCAAAAACCCGGAAGTGATGTCATGAGTGATATCACTTCCGGGTACTGTCTGGCACCAGATTAAAAAAAATGACAGCATTCAAAACAGCCAAACTTGGCATTTTGAATGCTTTTAAGTGCAGAGGAGGGGTTTGGGGTATTTTAGACCCCCAGATCCCTCCAAAAGAGTACCTGTAAAGTAAAAAAAAAAAAAAAAAATCTAAAATTGATGTCCTTTTTTCCCACAAATAGAGCTTTTTTTGATGGGATTTGATCACCTCTGCAATTTTTATTTTTTTGCGCTATAAACAAAAAAAGAGCAACAATTCTGAAAAAAAACAAACAAAAAAAAAAAAACAATATTTTTCACATTCTGCTATATAACATTCAAAAAAAATTAAAATCAAATTTTTTTAACATTTCCGGACAATTTGTTTTCTGCTATATATTTTTTGTGCTAAAAATATGCACTGTTACTGTAATAATGACACTGGCAGGGAAGGGGTTAACACTGTGGGTGATCAAGGGGTTAAATGTGAGCCTAGGGGAGTGGTTCTAACTGTATGGGGGTGGGGCTTGTGCACAGAGACCTGCGATCCTCTATAGAAGGATCACATGAGCTCTATGTTCATTCTACGATCATTCTCAGCGGGGAACGATCGCGGTGTCAGGTGGCAATTGGAGCCGCCTGCCTCGTGCATCGGACTCCCCGCTGCAGAGTGGGGGCAGGAGCGTGCTGCCACCGCCGCTCGCTCGCCCCCTAGCTGCAGGCATGCGACCGAAGTATACCTACGTCGGTTTGCGCAGGAGGGGCTACCTGCCGCAGTATAACTGGCAGTCCTTAAGTAGTTAAATTGACTAGTAGATTTAGATGAACTTTACATAAGTGACTTAGGCAGCCCATAGATGGTGCAAATTTCTTTCCTGCAGCCAGAGGTTGCAGGAAAGAAATGTGCACAATTCCCCAATCAACACAGACATTGCTGACAGGGAAATCCCACTTGCCAAGCAATTGTCTGCACCTGGCAAGGGGACAGGGGAAGCCATCCCTGCCAGGTGAAGACAGTAATAATCGTAAGAGAATCTGGTCGGCTGGTTGTACCCAAGTTAATGGATTTATCAACTTGGTACATTCAGGCTGCCTATTAACGGTTCGAATCTCGGCCAGTTCCTGTTGAATTGCAGATTTGAACCGTGTTTGGCCGGTCTAACATTTTAAAACTGAACTCCAGCTAATGCTTATTAAACAGTTACAGCAATTTATTTACTTTTTTTAAATTTTGGGATAAATGAACAAAAACTGACCATTGTTATTGAAATAATAAGTATCTTCCATGCATGTTCATGAAATGTTGCATATACGATATAATTAACAAATAAAATAACATTTCAATTGAAAGGAGTTACATTTTAGTGTGTTATGAAGGCACATGTAGATAGACAGATAGGCACATCGCCATCTAACACCTTCCTGTACCATGTTTTGCTACCTGATAATCCTCAGGAAAGGTCCAATCTCTCCAGCACCAATTGCAATGGCAAAAAATACCACACCTCGTGTTAAGCCACCAGATGCCAAAAGTCTAGAGTAAAGCAATATACTGCACACTTTGGCACATGAAAAAATATCAGGGTAGTTTCCATACCTGGGAACTCACCAGAATTGATCAGGCAATGCAAACCAGTTGCCGGGTCATAACCGGAATCAGCAATTCTCCAGGGTAGCATACAGTTTGTGTAATGTTATTCTTGTGAGTCATGCCTGCTGTGCTCTGCATTCATGGACCTGATACCTGGAAAGGAGGAAGGATGGCTGGGGAGAGGTGCTGTGCAGGAGTGGAAGTGGACTGGGAAGAAGGTGAGCTGTGCCCACCTAATTACCATAGCAGCTAGTTCCCTGAATTTTGAAACTTGCTGGCTGCTGGAGAAAGCATGGGTAGCTGAGGTATATGGAGGAGAGTGCTAGCCAAGCTGGGGTTACTCCTGACAGGTGTGTGTGCGAGACTGGTACTAGTAGCTTGACAAAGGAGAGAATGCAGCAGGACTGAAGTATGGAGCACATCATTCTTATTGCTTAGTTGTTACTCCTAGATTGACACAATTGCTTGTTTATTGCCTCTGAACCTACCCTTTAAAGCCCCTCCGACTTCTTGTTAATAGAACGCAATATATTATTTAAACTATTAAACTCTTAAAGTGAAATTAAAAAGATTGTTGATTCTTATAGATTAGGGTAAAGGTCTCATCTCAAAATGGAGAACACAGCAGTGAAATGTATTACAGCGCTTCCTACTCCACCCAAAATAGTCCCATTTTTGGCCATAGGTTGACGTAAATAAATACATGGAACATACCAACATAAAAATACTTTAATGGCTGGCTTTTGCACCAGAGTTATCGGAAGAGTTGTGGCAGGAGGTGCTTGACGCTTACCATACCACTGTTATCTCCTAAACAGATAGAATTGTTCAGCTTAGGTTCCTTCATCAGATGTATTATAAACCGATAAGGTTGTTCCTCATGTGTAAGAGAGACTCTGCAACCTGTCATAACATTATTTTTCATATGGTGTGGGATTGTACCAAGACAAGGCTCTGTGGTCTATGGTTACAGAGTTTATAGCTGATAAATTTGCTCTTCCTAACATATGCTCCCCCTTTTGAAGTCTATTGGGACTTTTTTTTTAACAAGAGGAGTGTGTATAAATACAACTATTCCTTCGAATTCTTTATTTTGGGGTACGGAAGCTCATAGCAAGAAGGTGGATATCGATGGAAAAATTGACGTTAGGGATGTGGATAAAAGTAATAAATGATAACATTCTGCTATACCGCATGACATACGAGGCACGGGGTTCCCCCAAGACATTCAGGAAGGTGACATTTCATTGGGTGGACTCTAAGGACACTCTGGGGGAGAGATGGATAATTGAGATAAATACATGGGGGGAGGAATGCTGCTGCATAAGTAACGTATTTCGATAGGCCGTTACCAAGGTTAGGGGTTAGGTGCTACACACTGCTTCTTTGGCCGGTCCGCATCTGCCCAATGGTTATTGTAAATAGCTGGTATATCCATCACACCAGGTGTGAAGTCGCACACCTTCCCACACCCACAGAGAAAAATACATTGCTACTTAGGAGATACGTGGGATGTCATTAATTCTAATGGCAACCCCACGCACTGGAAACGGCAGCACGGTTTCCCATACTGGAAACCACACTGTACTATACAGTTTCCCTGCAGCTACGTTTTTTTTAAAAGGTGCATAGACGTTTTCCCTGCATTTTCAGGAGGTAAAGCAGCCAGAAACTGTACAGATGTGAACCAGGCCTTAAAGAAATAATCATGCTTTTGCACATACACATCGAAAAACCCACTGAACCCTGGTCAAATGGTAAAATTTCACCTAAGGGCAGAAATATGAAAAAGTCATATCCAGAAACATCTGTCAGCTGTCATGAGTAAAGTAGAACTATGCTGCAGCACTTAATTATACGTGCATCTGTAATTACAGTTTTCTCTTAGTCCCCCTGCAAAGTCCCACAAGTACTGGTTGAGCCTGCTAGTGATGTTGACCTAATGCAGCTTCCTGTAATGGTGTGCCAACAATGCTACATTGTTCCTGGATGTAAAGCAGAGCTGCCACTCTCATGTAGGCTGTGCCTTCTTGCACAACAGTTGGATTAGAAGATGTTTGCAGGGGACATGGCTTCACCTAATCCACTGCTATCTAGATTGACACCACTGGCCTTGTTGCTAAAACCCTCCCAGCATGACTCACAGTGTTTGGAAGGGGGGCATGTGAGACACAAATTAAGGAGGAGGATATGGCTCAGTCAAGGAATGCATAGGAAGTTTTTTGTTTACTTTATGACGCTTGTGCACCAAATAGTAACTGGAGTTTGTACTTGTTTGGATGGCCATAGAAAGGCTTTTAGTTGTTCTCATTTTTAGAGCCATTTTTGTTGCAGTTGTTATGAATAAATTAGGAAAATGTTAATCTTATATTTGTTTTTTGAGATTGTTTTGTGAGAGGAAAATCCACCTTTAGACAGTTGACACCACAAAAATATCCCCATTGGGAGACTTCTATTTTTGCTTTGGTAAAAACTCAAAAGTTTGGATTTTCTCTCACTTTCATTTCCATTGACAATGGTCCTCAGGACAAAGGGGTTAAATCGACCTCTACTGGAGACATGGACAGCAATTAAAACCCAATAGAGTTGCTAACCCTTCCCTACTTTATTGAAAACTTAAAAAACTTGGTTTTAGAAACACTTCAATGATTAATCAAATTGAGTAACAAAACCAATAATTCTCCAATAGAAAATGGCAAACTTTTTGAAGTGATCAGTGATGACAAATGTAATACCAGCTGTATTTTCAATATGGTAAGTTTTACTGTGCTGTAGATTTCCGGTTGAAGAACAAGAATCCTGAATGTTAGGAAGATGTTAGTAAATGCGGGTTACCATATGGGTAAGTGTGGGTTACCATATGGGCAAATGTGGATGGTGAATGTTTTTTTTATAAATGCATCAAATTTGTCTGACAGTGATTCAGCAATAATATATCCCACCCAAAGTTAGGTGCATTTTATGGCATAAATAGCAAATTATCATAAACAAATGAAGAAAAAAAAAAATTTTTACTTGTTTGTTCTGTCTTTACAGTACGTCATTTAATACTAACCTCAAAACTCTTGAATCATAATCTATTTATTTTTGGACATCTGATGTTGAGCACAAAGCTTTTGCCTCTACAAGTACCCTTGTAGCTGAAGAGGCAGACAGAATGTATTGTATTCTATTTCTTAAAACTATCCTATCTTAGTGTACTGTGAATCAACTACAGTATAGAAATATTAGAGAAATTCTTTGTATAGAAATATATACTCCGTCTGCCCCATTAAGCTCCTACCAATATTTGCTGCTAAGTGCGCTGCCTTTCTCCATTCCTAGTGTCCAAGAGTACCCCAGATCTTTCACAATTATAGCAACACCCCTGGTAATATGGAAGGATATGCAAGTACTGTATTGATCTTTACAGATACAAGCAGGTACTGCATTGTGATAAATAGTGATGTGCAGATATTGTACTGTGATATACAAACATAAGCAGATACTGCATTGTTATATATACTGTACATACAGAGATATGCAAGCGCTGGATTGTGGTTTATAGACATATGCATTTGCTGCATTTGCTATATAGAGAAATACAGATAAGGCATTGTGTTTTAGAGATATTCAGGTTTTACATTGTGCTATATGATGATATACTGGATATACTGTACATATATTGCATTTTTTACAGACATCATTAGGAAATGTTACCCTTTTTTATTAAAATTCTTCAAATGGCACACTCCCCCCCCCCCCCAATGCTACTGGCCGAGCATATCAGGCAATAGATGTAGTTTGCCTTTAGGAAAGGGGCAAGCAAGCGTACACCTCCTTGCTATGCTAATTTCAGCCCTTCATCACTTAGGCCACTTTGCACCGCAAAAAGAAGTAACTAAAAGCAATCAATCATTCTTGAAGGCGTAACCTCTATCCTCTGTTGAATTATTTTTTGCCATCTGTGTCTTATTGGGGGAGATTTCCCTTCACTACCTATAGCCAAAACAGGAAGTGAGAGGAAATTGCCACTCTAATACTGTTCTGGGGACAACCCGAAATTTTGGATTTTCCTTTAATTTCACTCTCAATGATAACAGTAAACAGGGCAAATAGAAAAAGTGAATGGGGACACAGACAACAATGGTGATGGACACTGAGCTCTTGAGCAAACTCGTGGCCGGGTTGCTACCTTATTAAAGGTTTATATCTAATCAAACTTCCAGCAAGTAGAGTGCCAGTCCCTCGTTGGTGACCTGTGTAGAGAGTCAGCCTAGGGCAGGGTTAAGAGAGGGTTAACCGGAGAGGGCAGGCAGGTACTTTCCCTTCAGACCTGGTTATTAGTCAACTGGTCTGAGAGTGTGATTTGGGCTGTGTGCTAGCAGTGAGAGAGACATCTGCATGCTGTCTGAAGGCGCCCCTTGTGGATTGTGACCTACTGGGTGAGCTAAACTGTGTAAAATACTATAGCTCTGGCTAGTGAAGTATTGTCTATTAGCCCCTTTGCTGCAGAAATTGTACTACGCCAGTGTCTGGGAACTGTGTTTAAAGACAAGCCTGTCATTTCTTCAGTTTGTTTTGCCTTTATGCTGAATAAAGCACCTTTTAACTGAACTGTCTCACCAACTGTTCACCCCTCTGATCCCGACACCTGGTAAAGAGTTCATCCAAACCCTGTAACCATTTACAAGTTTATGTAAGTAAGGAAACAGGTAACAATGTACATTTTCCTTGCTGGGTTCCCTCTGCCGAAGCCAAGATTCGTAAGGGCCAGTTCGCACCAAAACTAAGTTTGTTTTGGGCACCAAATCACATTGTTTCACAGTACCATGCGGTTTGGTGATTTTGAAAAAGTAGGGCTTGCACTATTTTTCCATGGTCCAGTGTGTTTTTTTTTTTTTGGAATGCACAGGAATTGCACAGGTTATCACATGTTCCCATGCAAACCAAGTGTGAACCACCCCCTAAGGTGGACATACAGACAGCACTTTTGTTCGTTTGTTTTCATTTGTTTTTACAGATAAAACCATCAATTGTTGATCATTCATTGGTATACACATACAGGAAGATTTATTCTAAAGATTAATAAAGTATTTCAGTTTTTTTTCTTTTTTTTTGTAAATGGGCTATATAAGGCAAATTAATACAACACTAATGTGAGACGCAAAAGCTTCCTTTTCTACATTTAGTGGACCCAAACTAAAAATGAAACTAAAAACTGTGAGGACAAGTATCCATGGGGTTCCCTTTCACATAACTGGCTCTATATTTGGTATATTATGACAAATTATGTAACTATCCCAAATCAAGAAAAGGCCTAATTTGGCACCCACTAAAATGGGTGGCAAAAATGAGATTGATATAAGGTCTCATAAAGTACAGAACTGTATCAATATCATTTATTGTATTTATTTGGGTTATTTTAAGCACAGCAGCTTGTTGATTTTTATTATTATCTCTGTTTTATCATCACTTGATGGTTTGAATTTTTTAGGAATTTTTTGATATTCTTTAGTACAGAGTAGCTTTGTTATTATTAGGATGCGTGGCAACCTACCTGTGCAATGGAATGCAGTATGTCCCACATAGAAGCTCTTACATGCTGGTCCAATAGAAGCCAACAATCAGGCACTGGCACTTTTTAGGGAGCTCTCTGAAAGCAAAGCCCTAATTCTTAACCACTTGCCGCCCAGTCACGTTGACTGTACTGCGGCAAAGTGGTTCGTTATCGTCTGGCGACGTAGACCTACGTCACCAGACATTTCCCTCCCGCTGTATTCAGTTACAGCGGGAGTCGGGCCAGGGGAGGAGCGGTGGTGATCACCGCTGCTCTTCCCTGATCGTCGGGGAATCGAGTGTGGAGATCCGCCCGCTTGTGTAAACACAAGCGGGCGGATCTCCTAAGTGACAGACAGGGTCATATTGCAGGTTGCTGAAATTGGATTCTAAAACATTAACATTAACATTAACGTAACAAAGTAGTAGATACTCCATAGTAATTGCATTATGTATGCTCGACGCGTTTCGTGTATTTGTAACACTTCCTCAGGAGCTGGTGCAATGAATTAACTATAAAGGGGAGAATAAATGGAAATCACAATGTATCTGGTAGTATGGACACCCAATTAAAAATATGTTGTTTTAAATGGAATTGCTTACAATAGAGTAAAGGCTGTAGCCTCAAGGAATTTGCCATAGAAGGACCTCCATATCGTCTGGCCCGGGAGCTGAGGGAACAGTACCAGGCACGCACGGGGGTGAACACAGAATTTGCAGTAAAAGAATCTGGGTAGTAAGAGGAATAACAAGCATCTCAATAAGTCAACTCATAAAGTATCAATAATGGAATTAAGTGTTTATATTGCACTGAATGTGCATTGCATTACACAAAGTAATAGAGTATTAGAAATGAAGAATATTTGAGAAGATGGATAAACTCCTAGAGCCAGAAATTGAAAGCATGGTGAAAAGATCAAAATAGGATACCACATAGAGGTTGTGAGGATGGTGCGAGTATCAGTAATTATAAGAAACCAGGTAAAAGTGAATGGGTGAAGACCATAGAGTGAGTATGGGGAGAAACCAGAGTGACCCAAGATAAAAGCTGAACCAAGGTGAATGGGTAAAAAAATAAACCAAAGTGGAGTGGAAATAAAGTAGGGGACCAAATCGCTAGACAAGAGATGAAAAGCGTAAAAAAGTGGGAATGTAAGGGTAGTAGCTGAAATATCCAAGTATATTTCCCAGTATCGATAGTGCCTTGTGAATAAAGATCAAAGAGCTAGACCAAGGTGAATGAGAAATGAAGTAAACAAGTGTAGAATAGAAACAGCATAAGAAACCGAACACAAGGTATAGTTACCAAGTATAAGTAATGCCTTAAAGTGGGGATCCAAGAATGTAGTGTTCAACCCAAGCCATGCACTGGGACAGCTCCCAGCGTCACGCAGCCACTCCAAAAAATTGGGATACAATGTATGTCATTATTGCATTTATTATGTTACCACTGTGCATGCAAAGTAAATCAGATTACATGTGTACCCTTCATGTTTTTTGTTTGGACATGTATGCACATATATTTTTCTATATATACAATCTTTTTGGTCATCTTAACCACACGCCTCATTCAAAGTCCCACACAATCCCCCTTTGTTCCAATTGATATTAGGGATGGAGATACAATAATTTGTAACCTCATTCAAAGTCCCGCCCCTTTTCCCCCTTTCCTTATTACGATTAGGGATGGAGGCGTGTGACGTGTCTGACCATACCCTGTTATTGTGCAAACATTGTGTTACATCCAGGGGCCGGCCCTGTGGATCTTTGGGGTCGGTTAGTACTCACCCTGGTTTGGTACACACGATTTGTCACATTCAGGGCACTGGCACCTAATTTCTAGTGGCCAGCCTCTACGGTTTTATCTATATGATTCATATTAATTGCTATACTCTTACCTAACTTACAATGTCCATTTTCTACATAGCATTATCCCCTTCCCTGGGTGTCTGCCATTTGCTGTGGTCTTTCCTCATTTGTTTGCCCCGGGAGCTGCGATGCGCCCTGGCTCCCCTCCCCCTCCTCCTCCATCCCAGTGATGCGGGGGTGGGGGCGTGTTTGGCCACGGCGAATCGGCGCCACGCCCCTTCCGTGTTGGTTAAGACGCCGCACTGTCGGTGGTCTGACCGACACGCTGACTTACCATCATGTCCCTCCATGATGCGCCGGCTCCCGCTGGACTGCGGCTGGCGGCCTCCGGTGCTTCTTCTTTGGAGTGGCTGCGTGACGCTGGGAGCTGTCCCAGTGCACGGCTTGGGTTGAACACTACATTCTTGGATCCCCACTTTAAGGCATTACTTATACTTGGTAACTATACCTTGTGTTCGGTTTCTTATGCTGTTTCTATTCTACACTTGTTTACTTCATTTCTCATTCACCTTGGTCTAGCTCTTTGATCTTTATTCACAAGGCACTATCGATACTGGGAAATATACTTGGATATTTCAGCTACTACCCTTACATTCCCACTTTTTTACGCTTTTCATCTCTTGTCTAGCGATTTGGTCCCCTACTTTATTTCCACTCCACTTTGGTTTATTTTTTTACCCATTCACCTTGGTTCAGCTTTTATCTTGGGTCACTCTGGTTTCTCCCCATACTCACTCTATGGTCTTCACCCATTCACTTTTACCTGGTTTCTTATAATTACTGATACTCGCACCATCCTCACAACCTCTATGTGGTATCCTATTTTGATCTTTTCACCATGCTTTCAATTTCTGGCTCTAGGAGTTTATCCATCTTCTCAAATATTCTTCATTTCTAATACTCTATTACTTTGTGTAATGCAATGCACATTCAGTGCAATATATACACTTAATTCCATTATTGATACTTTATGAGTTGACTTATTGAGATGCTTGTTATTCCTCTTACTACCCAGATTCTTTTACTGCAAATTCTGTGTTCACCCCCGTGCGTGCCTGGTACTGTTCCCTCAGCTCCCGGGCCAGACGATATGGAGGTCCTTCTATGGCAAATTCCTTGAGGCTACAGCCTTTACTCTATTGTAAGCAATTCCATTTAAAACAACATATTTTTAATTGAGTGTCCATACTACCAGATACATTGTGATTTCCATTTATTCTCCCCTTTATAGTTAATTCATTGCACCAGCTCCTGAGGAAGTGTTACAAATACACGAAACGCGTCGAGGATACATGATGCAATTACTATGGAGTATCTACTACTTAGTTACGGAATGTTTTAGAATCCAATTTATACTTTTATGCTATGTAATTGGTTATGATATGCTATGTTATTGGGATTCAATGTATGTCATTATTGCATTTATTATGTCACCACTGTGCATGCAAAATAAATCAGATTACATGTGTACCCTTCATGTTTTTTGTTTGGACATGTATGCACATATATTTTTCTATATATACAATCTTTTTGGTCATCTTAACCACACGCCTCATTCAAAGTCCCACACAATCCCCCTTTGTTCCGATTACTGTAGTAATGTCACTGGTACCCCTAAAAGTGTCAAACATGTCAGTCAAGGGTTTGATCTGTCCGCCGCAATGTCGCAGTCCCGCAAAAAAAAACGCAGATCGCCGCCATTATTTGTTAAAAAAAAAACACCAAAAATGACAGAAATCTTTCCCTTAGTTAGTAAACGCAATAACTTTTTCGCAAACCAATCAAAATACCCTTATAGCGCTTTTTTTACCAAAAATATGTAGCAGAAAACAAATTGGCCTAAAATGATAAAAAAAATTGATTTTTACATTTTTTGGGGGAGAATTTCATATAAAAAAAATGTGAAAAATATTGTTATTTTTTCAAAATTGTCGCTCTTTTTTTGTTTATAGCGCAAAAAGTAAAAATTGCACAGGTAATCATACCACCAAATGAAAGCTTTGTTTGTGGGAAAAAAAGGACGTACATTTTGTTTGGGTGTGGCGTTGCATGACCTCGCAATTGTCAGTTAAAGTCGCACAGTGCCGAATCGCAAAAAGTGGCCTGGACGTAAGACAGCAAAATCCTCCGGTGGTAAAGTGGTTAAGGACATGGGGACTGATAACAGCTTTGCATGAGCCATACAATTGTTGCCCTAGAGTGCTCTAGGGAATGCTGATTTGAAGTCCTGGTGCCTGCCAAGTAGCAATTAATGATGCATTCATTTAAAAAAAAAAAAAGTAATAAAAAAAAAAATAAAAAAAAAATTGTTGACGGTTCATATCCGGGGTGCCCCCTCCAAAAAAAAAAAAAAAAAAAATGTTGAAACTTCCGTGGACAGTGACCCATGCCTATATGCTGCCACATATTCCCTCACATTTACCAGAAAATTCTAAAAAAAAACTCACTAGGTTAAGGGGAAAATTACAACACAATTGCTGAATTATAAATACAGTGCATGATACCAGTGAATACTGATTAATGCATTTAAAAAAAAATTGAGGTAAAAGTAAATTTTTACAACAAAATTGTCAATTATTGTGTGTGCTGTATGTAATATATGCAATACGCTTGCCATATAACAGTCTTTGTGTTGCCATATAAACAGTAGGGATGATCGAACGGTTCGGGTCCACCATCGGTTCGGCCCGAACATTGGGTGTTCGAGGTTCGGCCGAATTTAGAACTTTTTGCCCAAAAAGTTCGGAATTCGGCAACCAGAACCGCCCAAAATGCAATGCTTCAGGAAATGGGCTTTAAAAGCCCGTGATTGGACCAGAACCATTAGCAAAAGCCAATTGAGGGGGCAGAAGAATGCTAGGAATGTGATTGGAGTGACTAGGGGGTCCCTAGATCAATCATTAGTGAATACGCCCCCCAGTATATAAGATCGCCCCCGCCATATTCCCAGCATTGTTATACTGGACATGGAAGAGAGTGGAAGCAGTTCTGTTAATTTTACTTTAAAAGTGTCATTTAGCTATTTTTAGTGTGAGGAAAGGGATATCTAGTGTAGTTAGAGTGCTCCTTTACACTTAAGTTAGCTTCAAAAATTTAGTTTCTGTAGGGAAAGTGTTAAGTGTCAGGGGACCGTAGTGTAGTGTAGGGTTAACTGACAGTGACTGCTATGGCAGGGTGACAAAACCCTTCCATAGCAGGGTGACCGCTATAGAGAAATGATCATTTCTCTGCTTCGGGACAGGAATGTGGCTTCTCACCAGCAAGCATTTTTTAATGCTGCAGGGGCTGCCACTGCCAGTGCTTTTTTGAGGACATGTTTGATGTCAGACATGACATCTGAATATGTGTATAGGGGGTATATATAGACATATATGTCTGAATATATACCCCTAGACATATATAGGTGTGATAGTAGCAGAAATAAATGCTTGCGCTAATGAAATCATTTACAGTAATATATTTCTGCTACTATCACACCTATATATGTCTAGGGGTATATATTCAGACATATATGCCTATATATACCCCCTATACACATGTTCAGATGTTTTGCCTGCCTCAAAAGAACCCCAAAAAATGCCAAAAAAACGCTAGTGTCAAAAAAAAAAATGCCCAGGTGTGTTTTTGCTGGCATTTTTTGGGGGGGTTTTGGAGGCAGGCAAAACATCAGAACTTGTGCACAGTACCACTATACACAAGTTCAGATGTTTTGCCTGCCTCAAAAGAACCCCAAAAAATGCCAAAAAAAAGCTAGCGTCAAAAAAAAAATGCCCAGGTGTGTTTTTGCTGGCATTTTTTGGGGGGTTTTGGAGGCAGGCAAAACATCAGAACTTGTGCACAGTACCACTATACACAAGTTCAGATGTTTTGCCTGCCTCAAAAGAACCCCAAAAAATGCCAAAAAAAACGCTAGCGTCAAAAAAAAAAATGCCCAGGTGTGTTTTTGCTGGCATTTTTTGGGGGGTTTTGGAGGCAGGCAAAACATCAGAACTTGTGCACAGTACCACTATACACAAGTTCAGATGTTTTTCCTGACTGCAAAGAACCCAAAAAAATGCCTGCTATTAAACCGGCAAGGTGTTACAGCAGAGAAGCCATATTCCTGTGCTTAAAGTTTTCTAATACAAACGATCTTTTTTTTTATGGTTCTGGACATGCTACAGAGCTGAAACTTCACAGGTACACCTTTTAGACCCCCCAGACACAAAATCACACAAAAAAAAGTTCTTAAAAATTGTCATTTTTGATAAAAAAGCCAATTATTGAAAAATTAAAAAAAAAAAAAAAAAAAAAAAAAAAAAAGAGATTTTTTGATTTTTACTTTGGATTTAGTATCTGGGGGGTCTAAAAAGTGTACATGTGAAGTTTCAGCTCTGTAGCATGTCCAGAACCCCCCAAAAATTAGCATTTTCTTATAATTTTTATTAGAACAGGAATACGGCTTCTCTACGGCGCTTTTTCTTGCATTTATCGGGCATTTTTGGAGGCAGGCATGACTTTTTTTGGATTTAGTGTCTGGGGGGTCTAAAAAGTGTACCTGTGAAGTTTCAGCTCTGTAGCATGTCCAGAACCAGAAAAAAAGATAATTTTTCAGTAGAGCAGGGATGGTGGGACCCCTCTTTTACACTTATATGATCTTTTTTTGGGGTTCTGGACATGCTACAGAGCTGAAACTTCACAGGTACACCTTTTAGACCCCCCAGACACAAAATCACACAAAAAAGTTCTTAAAAATTGTCATTTTTGATAAAAAAGCCAATTATTGAAAAATTAAAAAAAAAAAAAAAAAAAAAAAGAGATTTTTTGATTTTTACTTTGGATTTAGTATCTGGGGGGTCTAAAAGGTGTGCATGTGAAGTTTCAGGTCTGTAGCATGTCCAGAACCAGAAAAAAAAAGATCGTTTGTATTAGAAAACTTTAAGCACAGGAATATGGCTTCTCTGCTGTAACACCTTGCCGGTTTAATAGCAGGCATTTTTTTGGGTTCTTTGCAGTCAGGAAAAACATCTGAACTTGTGTATAGTGGTACTGTGCACAAGTTCTGATGTTTTGCCTGCCTCCAAAATCCCCAAAAAATGCCAGCAAAAACACACCTGGGCATTTTTTTTTTGACGCTAGCGTTTTTTTTGGCATTTTTTGGGGTTCTTTTGAGGCAGGCAAAACATCTGAACATGTGTATAGGGTGTATATATAGGCATATATGTCTGAATATATACCCCGAGACATATATAGGTGTGATAGTAGCAGAAATATATTACTGTAAATGATTTCATTAGCGCAAGCATTTATTTCTGCTACTATCACACCTATATATGTCTAGGGGTATATATTCAGACATATATGTCTATATATCCCCCCTATACACATGTTCAGATGTTTTGCCTGCCTCAAAAGAACCCCAAAAAATGCCAAAAAAAACGCTAGCGTCAAAAAAAAAAATGCCCAGGTGTGTTTTTGCTGGCATTTTTTGGGGAATTTTGGAGGCAGGCAAAACATCAGAACTTGTGCACAGTACTACTATACACAAGTTCAGATGTTTTTCCTGACTGCAAAGAACCCAAAAAAATGCCTGCTATTAAACCGGCAAGGTGTTACAGCAGAGAAGCCATATTCCTGTGCTTAAAGTTTTCTAATACAAACGATCTTTTTTTTTTCTGGTTCTGGACATGCTACAGACCTGAAACTTCACATGCACACCTTTTAGACCCCCCAGATACTAAATCCAAAGTAAAAATCAAAAAATCTCTTTTTTTTTTTTTTTTTTTTTTTTTAATTTTTCAATAATTGGCTTTTTTATCAAAAATGACAATTTTTAAGAACTTTTTTTGTGTGATTTTGTGTCTGGGGGGTCTAAAAGGTGTACCTGTGAAGTTTCAGCTCTGTAGCATGTCCAGAACCCCAAAAAAAGATCATATAAGTGTAAAAGAGGGGTCCCACCATCCCTGCTCTACTGAAAAATTATCTTTTTTTCTGGTTCTGGACATGCTACAGAGCTGAAACTTCACAGGTACACTTTTTAGACCCCCCAGACACTAAATCCAAAAAAAGTCATGCCTGCCTCCAAAAATGCCCGATAAATGCAAGAAAAAGCGCCGTAGAGAAGCCGTATTCCTGTTCTAATAAAAATTATAAGAAAATGCTAATTTTTGGGGGGTTCTGGACATGCTACAGACCTGAAACTTCACATGCACACCTTTTAGACCCCCCAGATACTAAATCCAAAGTAAAAATCAAAAAATCTCTTTTTTTTTTTTTTTTTTTTTAATTTTTCAATAATTGGCTTTTTTATCAAAAATGACAATTTTTAAGAACTTTTTTTGTGTGATTTTGTGTCTGGGGGGTCTAAAAGGTGTACCTGTGAAGTTTCAGCTCTGTAGCATGTCCAGAACCAGAAAAAAAGATCATATAGGTGTTAAAGTTAAAGGAGGCTCCCGAACCACATCCCTGTTCTACTGAAAAATTATCTTTTTTTTTTTCATGGTTCTGGACATGCTACAGAGCTGAAACTTCACATGCACACAAATCTCTTTTTTTTTTTTTTTTTTAATTTTTCAATAATTGGCTTTTTTATCAAAAATGACAATTTTTAAGAACTTTTTTTTGTGTGATTAATAGTCCCTGGGGCATGACCCAGAACCCTAGGCACTTTTTAGGGGCATTTATTGGGTTTTAGGGCTTAAAAATGGTGTTTTTTGATTACAGAAGTTCGGGTCCCATTGATTTCAATGGGGTTCTGAAATCCGAACCGAACTTTCGTGAAGTTCGGGTGTTCTGGTCGAACCAAACTTTTCAAAAGTTCGATCATCCCTAATAAACAGTCTATATGTTTGGCTTTGTTGCTGAACCTGACCTTTAATAAAGCCCTATGTATGTATTCCTGTCCGGAATAATTAACTTGAAACTCTTTTTTTGTCAACATCTTCTTAGAACACTTTCATAATATAGACATAAAATAACCATACTACATTTCTAAAAAAAAGAAAAAAAAAACGTAATCAGTCCGCACAAGCTGATAAGTTACTTTCCCAGATTGCAATTTGAAATACAATTAATATGTAAATAAAACACATTCTGAAACAGGTAGGGAACCTTTCAAATAAGTAATGATGCAAGGATTTTTCTGTTTATAGTAAAGGAAAAAAATATGCACGCTGGATAAACGAATTGAAAAGATTATAGTAAAACCAATGACTGTATTTTTTTAAGCTGAAGTTTAAGTATGCATTATATTATACAGTTACATTCGTCTAGCATGGAACAAGGTAAGTATGTAAATCTCATGCCTGAGAAATCTCTCTGAAAGCTGCAAATCACTTTAGTAGTCATTGTTACAACAGTGATAGCAGCAGTCTTCCAAGTCCACTGCAGAGCAACTGCATGGTAACCACAGAGGGGCGCTTGCCAGTATTCACAGAATGCCTACCTGGAAGACTGCTGCTATCACGATAGTAGCAGCAACTTCTACAGTGATTTGCAGTTCCAAAGGGATCACTCAAGTATATGCATAGTTACATTTCTCCAAGCTGGACTAATGTAACTATGCAATAAAAATCATACCTGAACTTCAGGGTTAAATCATTTGTAAAGGCTTGTACACACCATAAGAATATTATTGGGCAAGAATTTTCGTACGATTTTCGTGTGTACACAACTTTCTTCAGCCAATTCCAAACTTTCGTATGAAAAATTTCGAAGGGACAAACTCGTAGGGGAACAAAACAAACAATTTTCGTTTAATGTGTACCGTTATCGTATGATTTTTGTACAAGAAAACTCAGAAAAGAAAGTGTGCGCATGATCAGAAACAATAAACAACAAAAAAAAGCTTTTGTCCTACTAGAATTTCCGTACAAATTTTCATTCATCGGTTCCAATTTGCTGTAAAACGAGGAAAATTGGACAATCATTCGCCCGATTTTCTTAAGATCCAGGTGTAGAACTTAGCTAATTGCACTATAGATATGTTTTCTTCTCATGACCTATATCTGTTCACTATTTTGTGTATGGAACTAGAAAAATAATACATTTAACTATAAATACATTTGTGACATTGTAAATAGTGCTTATCTACACATTTATTTAAAAGACCATAGAACCATTGCATGTTGGATTTCAGCATCAACGCTTTTGGTATGAGAAACGGGATAGTTTAGGTGTACAGAATAATGATCTTAATTTGCAACCTATTTCTAATAATTACCTAATCCCTAATCCCAAAATTCACCCTACAACACCAAAAATCGCATTGCTAGCAGTGCACCTTCATACGCACAAAAAATAACATTACTTTTCGGGTTTTTTTTAACAGCATACGCGTTTTGGTGCACTCCAATGTGGGTGCATTGCCTACTGATGGTACTGTAATGTATCATTATGAATAGGCCCTAATATTAAACCTAGCAGTTAACAATAACATTTCCCCCAAACCCAAATCTTAAAAATGAATCTTGATAATCTAACTTTACTAAATCCCTTTACATACCCAAAGGTCTGCTCCTAAGTAAAGAGGAAGTAAACCCTCCTCTGCAAATTGTACCTATAGGTAAGCCTATGATAAGACTTACCTATAGGTACTGTAAATATCTCCTAAACTTGCACCGTTTAGGAGATATTTGCATTACATGCAGCCAGTGACATCACTGGCGCATGCGCTCTGAAGGAACGCTCTGTGCTGTGAATGTCGGCTCCGGCGCCCATGTGCCACGGGAGTGATGTCTTTGCGGCTCCAGCCAATCAGATGGCCGTATGCCGCAAACCCAGAAGAAGGGCGACCGAACATGTCACCTATGAGAGAGGTGAGCGGTCGGCACTTCGGGGCTTCATTCTAAGGTAAGTATTTCATAATGAGCTAGTATGCGATGGATACTAGCTCGTTATGTGTTTGTCTTTCAGGTATTTTTTTTTTTTTTAATTCAGAGGTTTACAACCTCTTTAAGACCGCACCAATACGTCATAGTGACATAGAATCACAGTATACTAATTGGTGAGTATCTTGACAGGTGTTGACCACTGAAAAGAAAATACAGAAAATAAACCTTTTTGTATTTAAAATCAACAGTACAAAATAGCAGGGGGAAATTTCCAAGGAAAATGGACAGAGATTAGCTCTAGTAATTGGGGACAGTTGACAGCTATGCTCTTGAAACTAACTTGCACATTACCCCAATAAAGCATATCATAGACTTATCTTCTTTTTTCTTTTCTAAAAAGCAGCAATTCTTCCCGGCAAACATGTCGTGTTATCATGAAATGCTGCAAACTGTAGTATTCTCTCCATATACGCACATGTAATTTATATCCTATTTTATTCTAAGAGACATGAAAATGAGAGTTCTTCTCTCTAAGCAGAATTGCTAAAAACTACCTTAAAAATGAGGGTTCCAAGTGTTGCTAGGCAATGAGATCTTCTATAAAAGTCTATATAGAAATGTTTTCCAATTGATATCATTGTCAGAAATATTTAGAAAATACAATAGAACGATACCTGGGAAAGACGAATGAGAAATATCACACATGCAATTAAGAATATTGTTGCTTGAATATGCCCATGTTCAATTCATCTGCAGTTCGATGGAACAGGCTAAAAATCAGTAAGAACCACAAATGTGGGACTGGATATACTTTGGGGGCAATTATGAACTTTATTTTAAAAGCTGGTAGGTAAGTGTTTGTGTTTTATTTGATGTGCTTGTTTTTTTTTCACCTCTTGTGGGAATGGGTAAAGGGTACCAATGTATCCCTGCAATTTTCCCTGGAAGGGGGGACGAATAATGTAATAATAATAAGTTGCCCACCTATTGTAAAGGGGCTTCAAGATTTCAAAGTAGTCCCCTCCATTTTACTATTACCCCCAACTCTTTTTTGGAGAACACGCAGATGAAGAAGGGGCCCTTGTCCCTCAACATTGGAACAAAGGCTACTTTGTAAGTAGTTGTGGGGTTTTGCTTTCCCTTGGAAGGTACCCCCCCCATGTTGAAAGGCATATTGCCTAATATGGTAAAAAAGGGGTGTACATGCTCACTTGTGTATAGTTTATTTTTTTATTGTTGTCTGTATAAATGTGGGGAGATCCACCCTCTGTATTTGTCCTGGTGACCCCTGTCAAGAAGACAAAGTAAAAAAAATATATTGAGTTGAAACCAGAAAAGAAGGAGAAGGAAAACTTTACAGCAGGGATTCTCGGTGATGATGATCTAACACATTTTTTCTACCTACATTGGATAAATTCCACCTAACTTTCTGTTGTGTCTCCAGACAGTGCAGCTCGGCCCACGCCCACCACTCCCACGTCACAGAATTTGATTGGCTTTCACTGCTCTTAATCTGTCCTGTAAGGAGGGAGATAGCTGCTGCTCTCAGGCACAATGCTGGATTGAATACAGGCTCAGGTAAGTAGAAGGGGAGTAAGGGGGAGATCCTGTAGCACAGAAAGTTTTTTACCCTAATGCATAGAATACTCTCCTATACTCTAGAGGTGTAGTATTTCTTGGACCCTGCATTGCTTTGATGATGTCAGATAACCTGCTCACACCAGAGCATAGGGGAGACGAGGCTGCATAAACCAGTCTTGCACTGAGGAGCCTGTGGGAGTGGAGGATTGGGTGATTATAACTGCTTTTCTTGTTCCCCTAGACCTAAATGAGCATTTAATCCTTGAAGCACTGGGTAGCCCCACTGCAAGGGAGATTTTATTTTTCTTGGAGTTGGGCTTTACCACTTAAACCACCCCCACCCCCCTTCCCAAAAAATGTAACCCTTCACCTATGCTTTAACATTCAACTAAACACCTAAAGTGAGCCCTTAAAGTGGTTCTAAAATTTAAAGCAGGGGTGTCGAACCTTTTGACCTTCCTGGGCCACATTGGAAGAAGGGGAATTGTCTTGGGTCACACATAAAATACACTAACAATAAGAATAGCTAATGATCAGAAAAAGTTTGGTAATATTTTTTTTTTTATAAAAGTAAAAGAGGGCGACATAAATCTAGTGCGATATGTGATACTGTTTTTGATAAACGAATGCATCAATATCTGATTCCATGGAGGTAGTAGCGATTCTGAATGAATTCTCAAGGTGCTCATCCAATATTTTAGTTCTAATTTTGCCCTTTCTGTGCTTTAGCCTCGAAAATGGTTGCTCACAAATGTAGGTGCTACTGAAAACTGATGACATTAATACTACGTGATAGTGAAGAGTAGGATATTTTTCTTTGGGAAGAAAAAACGTATAAAAGCCCAGTAAACGGATACTGTCAAATTTATCTTCGGCGGCATGTGTATGCTAAGTGTAAATATATTTTTACAGAAACATTCCTCAAAGAAATCAATGTTTTTAAGTAAGTTTATGATTTTGTGTTGGGCTGTATTTATAGCCATCTTGAGCCGCATGTGGCCTGTGGGCTGCCGGTTGGACACCCCTGCTCTAAAGGTTTTTTTTTTTTTACTTTAATGCATTCTCTTCATTAAGGTAAAAAACCTTCCCCTCTCTAACACTTACCTGACTCCTGTATTGATCCAGCATTGCCAGTCGTCTCTGCTCTCTCCCTGCTCCCACAGGCATTGCTGAGAGCAGCAGGAGCTGCTTTGATAGGGTCACCGCTATGGTAACCCCCAAGCAATGACATGACATCACTTCTGGTTTACCGGCATCCTAACTGCGCCATTTTTTTAAAAATGGAAAGTATTTAAAAATGACAATCTTGGTGTTTTGAATGCTTTCACCTGCAAAGAGTACCTGACACGTGCCTTTTGCTGTCACAAGGATGTTTACATTCCTTGTGATATCAATAAAAGTGATTAAAAAAAAAAAGCAACAGTGAAAAAAAAAATAAATAAAAAATGTAAAGTGCCCTGTCCCCCCGTGCTAATGTGCAAAAGAGAACGAATGCTGGATCACGGGTAGAAATTCTAGCACTAGACCTCCTTTGTACATCTAAAGTGGTAACCTATAAAAGCTTTTAAAATGTCATCTATGGATATTAAAAGTTAGGTAGTTTGGCACTGTTGTGTGGGCGTGCGCAATTTTAAAGCCTTACATGTTTGGTATCTATTTACTTGGCGTGACATCATATTTTATATTTTGCAAAAAAAATTGGGTTATGTAATGTGTTTTTTTGCAATAAAATTTAAAAAAGTTTTTTTTCCCCAAAAACTGTTTGAAAAACTGCTGCGTGAATACCATGTGGCATAAAAATTGCACAACCCTAAAATTTATTTTCTAGGGCTTCTGCTTTCAAACAAATATTTAATATCTCGGGGTCCTAACTAATTTTCTAGCAAAAAAGAAAAATGGATTTTCACATGTAAACAAAAAGTGCCAGAAAATGCCTGGTCTTCAAGTGGTTAACAAAGAAAATAGTTTTGCTGGTAAAAGGCATTTAATAACTATAATGGACTAATATTCAAAACAATGCATCGTGCAATAATAAGAGGAGAAAAAAATTGTTTATGAATAGCTTGCCACTTTCAGTTTTATTATCTGTCCGATTACATATAGTTTTTGTTTACTAATCAGGAGAAGACTGTCAAGTACCGAGATCTGTAAAAAGAAAACATTGTGAGTCTAAATAATCTCAGCGATGAAAAGAAGCTCTACACCAGGATACAAATATGCATTTTAATAGAATTTAAGCATAAGAACTTAGCCTCTTCAAGATAACCAGAGGTCTGATCAGTCTATTCTCACTGCTACCAACTGAAGTTAACAAGGAAAACCATAAATGTGCAAATAAATATTACAAAGTCCCACACCCCAGTTAATAAAACCAATACAAAATCTCAAAGCTGCTGTGCCAAACACAACCTTGTGTTAAGAGGGGTACACACTAAAAAAAAAAAAATCAGGATGAATGATCATCCAATTTTCCTCATTGCTTCACAGCAAATCGGAATCGATGAACGAAAATTCTCGTACGACAAAGGCTTTTTTTTGTTTATTGTTTCTGATCATGCGCAGTCTTTCTTTTCTGATTTTCCTTGTACGAAACGGTATACGTTAAACAGAAATTGTTCGTTCTGTTCCTGTACAGGAAAAAATTTGGAGTTTGTCGCTTCAGGAGTTTTCGTATGGAAAGTCGGTATCGGCTGTCGAAAGTTGTGTACACACTATACAAAAATTGTATGAACGATCTTTGGACGAAAATGATCGCCCGATTTTCTTATAGTGTGTACGAGCTATTACTCTATGTGCATACTATATCACAGTGCTAAATCACCACCATGCATACACATTTATAACTATAAATTTAAAAAGGGATCAAAGTCTTTGCCAAGATACTGGAGGGTTTAATAGAAGACCATATAGATGAGTTCTTGCTGGAAAAAAAAATTTTAAGCAACAGACAGCATGGATTCATGAAAGAGAGACGTTGTCAAACAAACCTTATTTCTTTTTATGAAGAGGTAAGTAAAACCTTGGACGGAGGGGTGGCTGTGGACGTAGTATACTTGGATTTTGCAAAAGCGTTTGACACAGTTCCCCACACACGGCTAATGTGTAAGGTAAAGTCTACAGGCTAGGAAAGATCAGTTTGTAAATGGATAGAAAACTGGCTAAAATATAGAATTCAGAGAGTAGTGGTTAATGATTCTTACTGTGAATGGTCTAAGGTTATCTGTGGTGTACCCCAAGGTTCAGTTTTGGGACCCTTACTTTTTAATATCTTTATAAAATATATAGGGTCTGGAATTAAAAGTACAATTTCAGTATTTGCAGATGACACCAAGCTTTGCAGTGGAATAACATCCTTACAGGATGTCTCCAACTTACAAGCCAACCTCAATGCACTATTTCATTGGGCAACTATGTGGCAAATGAGGGTTTAATGTTGATAAATGTAAAGTTATGCTCTTGGGGGCTAAGAATATGCATGCATCATACATACTAGGGGGAGTAAAACTGGGAGAATCCATAACAGAGAAGGATCTGGGTGTTCTGGTAGATCATAAGCTTAATATTAGCATGCAATGCCAAGCTGCGGTTTCCAAAGCAAGCAAAGTCCTTTCTTGTATTAACAGAGGCATGAACTCCAGAGAAAGAGAGATATAATTTTGCCCCTGTACAAATCATTAGTAAGACCTCATCTGGAATATGCAGTTCAGTTTTGGGCACCAATTCTCAAAAAGGATATCGGGGAAATGGAGAAAGTGCAGAGAAGGGCAACCAAACTGATAAGAGGCATGGAGGAGCTCAGCTATGAGGTAAGATTAGAGAAACTGAATTTATTCTCTCTTGAGAAGAGGAGATTAAGGGGGGATATGATCAACATGTATAAATACATAAGGGGTACATATAGTGAACTTGGTGTTGAGTTATTCACTTTGAGGTCAACACAGAGGACAAGGGAGCACTCTTTATGTCTAGAGGAAAACAGATTTAGTCTCCAAATACGGAAAGTTTTTTTCACCGAGCTGTGAAAATGTGGAATAGACTCCCTCCAGAGGTGGATCTGGCAAGCTCACTAGATTGCTTTAAAAAAGGGCTGTATTTTTTCCTAGGTATACATAATATAATGGGTACTAATATTTATAGGTAAAGTTGATCCAGGGAATATCCGATTGCCTCTCGGGGGATCGGGAAGACATTTTTTTCCCCTGCTGTAGCAAATTGGATCATGCTTTGCTGGGGTTTTTCACCTTCCTCTGGATCAACTGTGGGTATTAGAATGTGTATATGGGATTGTATGGTTGGGTTTTCTTTACTGTTTTTTTGTTTTTTATTGGTTGAGCTAGATGGACTTATGTCTTTTTTCAACCTGACTATCTATGGCGAAAATATCAACAGTGTCCGGTGTCCTAAATAAAGTGTTTAGTGCTTATTCTCCATTAACTCTTCACTTACAACAATCCACATGGTGCATCTTTCCCTTTGTGGAACTTATCACCCGTGTGCCAAAACCTCCACACCAGAAGACTCCTCCAATAACCATGACCCCTTTGTTTATCAGTGGGTCATAAAGCACTTGTGCGCCTCAGAGGGAGTACAGGACCAATCTCTCCTCTCAATATTTTTCTCACATAGGTTGAAGTTTAATGAAAGAGAAAAGCTTATATAGCGTAAAACTGCCTTTTTATTTTAAATGCCATCTGTCAAAACAATGCACATCCACTCACATTTAACCATGCATAACATTGCACCAAAAATGACACGTGATTTATGTAAGGCATCAGCTCCACCATCTGTGGTGTAAGTCCTGATCTTTCTCCCAGGTGTGCCTCGTCACGCCCAGGTGTATGTAGTGGGATGACATGACTTCCTGTAGCTTTGCCCTAATGCATTTTGTTGTGATGACGTCTTCAGGAGGTGCTACGGGAAGGATCTCTCCCGCTTGTTCTAATAATTCAGCTGTTAACTCTCTCTATGCCAATACATGCTAATAAAGCATGATTGGGCAAACATTCTGGCAGCCATTTACATTGAAACAGAGCCTTTAACCACTTGCAAACCAACCGCTCACAATATACTGCAGATGTGCGGCCTGCACAGGCAAACGACGTACACTTACGCCGCTGCCTGTTTTTGGCATGCATGCATGCCCCTCTCTCACGACACCCACTGTGATTGTACACAGCGGGAGCCTGTCAGCAGATCCTGGCCAATGATTCACAGGAGAGCACCTGCTCATTGGCTGTGTGCAATCACAGCCCAGAGCTCAGAGTTGACAATTAACACAGAGCTCTGCCCAGGGAGAACGATCTCTCCGAAACTTAGAGATCTATTAGTAAAATTAGCACACATTACACATATTACATATAGTTAGGCATACATTTAACCACTTGATTGCCCTAGATGTTAACCCCTTCCCAGCCAGTGTCATTAGTACAGTGTGAGTGTATAATATTATCACTGATCACTTTATTAACTTCACTGGTCATATCAATGGCAGTAAGTCAGTTCCCCCCAGCATCAGTTAGTGTCAGATTTCTTGCCGCACTATCATATCCTATTATGAGTCTCTAAACACCACCATTAGTAGTATAATATATATACCATAGTTTTTAGGTGCTAAAGTCCTTAAATGTTGCACTGCTTGGAAGGAACAATTTAAATCAGATTACCAGGTAAAAGCTTGAGTACTAACTGAGGTGGAACCACATGTTACTTGCACATAGGAGCATTGGTGGGAAGGCATTACCTCTAGATTTTAACTCTTTGCGTGAAAACCAAAGGAAAAAAGGAATAATAATGGCACCCAGTGGTCTTAAAAGAAGTAGCTCAAAATACTCAGCCAGCTTATCATGATTCTAAAAAATATTTTGACCACTTTCGGGTATACCAGAGGTTGTAATCCTGCTGTTTCTTACACATATCAATAAAATTGATTTTCACGTCAGGAGATATCGTTTTTGTTGTTATCTCTTGCTCTAAAGGCCTAAAATACAAGGTAAACATATGCATTTTATTTTAGGCAAGCAAACTACTGATATGACTGAAGCAGCTCATTAACCAAACACAAAAGTGTACTTGCTGAGGTTCTAATCACCGCTTTATAATGTCATTCGTCTCACTGCACATTTATTGTACCGTACATTGGATTTATAGAACGTCAGAGCAAGATGCAGTGTGGTTCAGCTGTAATAAAAGAGCTGTGCTATCTATCACTTGTACCTTACCAAAGCTTGTCTCCTTCTATTAATCTTCTCATTCTATTTACTTGTCATAATTCAATAATCTTTCTCACCACCCACAGCATCCATTGTGTGCTCACTTTTCCCACAGGATGGTTGACAACACCATCAGAAGGAATATATCACGTCCTGTATTCTAGCTTGACTTGAAAGTGTCTATGTATAACTTTGTATTTTTATTTATTTATATTAATAATGATGTATGTCAAAAATCTAAAGAATATGTACATATATGTGATTAGAACACTGACAGTAACAACGCCATTGAACTTTGATTGAACAAAAGTGACTTTTCAAAAAAAAAAACAGTAAGAAACCGACTACACCAGATATATGTCATAATAACCATTGTTTATGATCCAAAATTAAAGTGATTGTAAAGGTTCTAATATTTTTTTTAATAAAAATAACAAACATGTTATACTTTTGCACAGAGCAGCCCCGATCCTCCTTTTCTGGGGTGGCCCGCCGTCGCTCCTGGCTCCTCCACTTCATCAGGTGCCCCCACAGAGAGCCACTTTCCATGGGGGCACTCGTTTGGGCGTGCTCCCGAGTCCTCCTGCTGCTGCGTCCATTGACACAGACAGCGGGACTCTGCCCCGTTCCCCACTCTGGTGTCACTGGATTTGAGTGACAGCAGCGAGGCCAATGGCACCTGCTGCTATCAATCTATCCAATGAGGTCAGAGATAGTGGCTGGAGCCACTGGGCTTGTGTATATCGCTGCAACAGATGGGCTCAGGTAAAAAAGAGTGGGGCCCTGGGGGCAGGGAACAGCACTTTTTTTTTTTTTAGATAACAACGCAACAATATTATTGATCACTAAATTATAAATTAGTAAAATCATTTTAGGATTGATTCATTGATGTAAGCCTTATGCCAGTAGCAGCAAAAGGGCTGAAAATAAAAATTAAATTTGTGAGATGTGTACCAGGTGAATAGTCTGCTAAGCAGTTCAGTATTCCATTCAAAGAACTGCTAAAGTATATTGCAATGTTCTATTCCACTCTATTTTGCCTGTCAAGAGATGATCATGAAAAATACAGCTATAATGTGTCAACTTCCATGACAATTCTTTTTTAGCCACATAATATTTGTTATTTTCAACTGTCATTGGTAGTTATCCACTTCTAATAAACTGACATACCTGTATGTCAGCTTGAAGAAGTGGTTGTACCGGGGTGATGCCTGCAGCTAGAGGCATCACCCCAGTACCGTTTTTTTAGAGCCAGAGGTCGGCTTTCTGGAGATAACGATGCAGCTCAGCAGCCACTCGCCCGTTATCCCAGTGAACGGGAGGGGAGGTCCTCCTCTTTCCCCGGCTCTTCCCGGGTTTTCCGTCCCACCTGGGGACCCGAGCAACCGCATCTGCTGGCTGGTTGGAGTCCCTAACTAAGCCGGATTTGGTTTAGAACAGGTCTCCAATCATGTAACCCTGAAGCAACGTCACTTCCGATTTGTCGGCTGCCAATGGCACCAATTTTAAAAACTGACAGTATTCAAATATTTCAGTGTTTCGAATACTTTGAAGTGCAGTGGAGGGGTCTGGGTTCTTTTACACCCCAGATCCCTCCATAAAGAGTACCTGTCATTGCCTATTACTGTCACTAGGGATATGATAGTGAAAATAACTGCGCGCCTATGGTATATGTATTATGTGGTAAGCTGCACGTTTGAATAACTATAAATAGTTATGACAAGCAATAAATTCAGAACTACACCGGTGAGGACAGGGGCAATATATTCCTATTTTTTCGTCACCATAGACTGTTTCTACGGATTTTATCTGAGAGCTTGCTGTATTGAAATGGACTTTGTTTTTATTGCACACTGAATTGGAGTTTTATTGAGTGTCCACACATTCCGGAATGGTTTTTAAGGATCTGTTTACAGTTTTTATCTGATGTGGAAATAAAAGAGTTTTTTAACACTCTGCACGAGGGGAGGTCCTTTTGTTTTATATTTCCATTCTGAGAGCCATATTACCACTCGAGAGAAAGGAGTCTGTGTGTCCATTACCCACCCGTGAGAACAGCCCACGATCTGGGGACCCGAGCGTTAGGAGCCGGGAGACACAATACCCAAGCCTGTCTGATTCCTTGTTGGCGTACGCCATCAGGAATCCACTTCATCTGGTAAGTGAGTTTTCTTACCACCTGAGCACCAGCGGTGAGCAGCGAGGGAGCACAGTACAGTCACTAATATACAGAGACTTTCTTTGCACCATTGTGTTGCACTATTGCACTTTGTTCAGAGACTCTTCCCGCACTATTGCACTATAGTCTTCCTCTTCAATTTTAATAATATTTTAATAAGATTTTAAGATTTGAATATTTATAGAATTGGAACTGTAATTGCTTATTTATTATCAGAAGTCTTTTATACATGTTGATAGTGTTTTGGGCAACTTTTACTGCTATCATTCACTGGCTAAATGCGATATAGTGTCACTAGGGATGTTTACATTCCCTGTGACAGCAATATGTAAAAGTAATCAGAATTTTTTTTAAACAGTGTTAAAAATGAAATAAAATATAATAAACAGGAAAAAAAATTGTAAAATGCCCCCCGTCACCGTGAGCTTGCACACTAAAGAAAATGCTTACGTAAGTCGCACCCGAAAATGAAAATGGTGTTCAAATCACACATGTGAGGTATCGCCACGATCGTCAGAGTGAGAGCAAGAATTCTAGCAAAAGACCTCCTTTGTGACTCTAAACTGGTAACCATTAAAAAATTGTAAAATGTTGCCTATGGAGATTTTTAAGTACTGTAATTTGTTGCCATTCCACGAGTGTGCACAATTTTAAACTGTAACATGTTAGGTATCTATTTACTTGGCGTGACATCATCTTTCACAATATACAAACAAATTGGGCTAACTTTACTGTTTAGCTTTTTTTTAATTTAGTGAAGTGTATTTTTCCCAAGAAAATTGCATTTGAAAGACCTTTCTAGCAAAAAATACTCATTTTAACTTGTAAACAACATGTGTAAGAACATGTGTAAGAAAAAGGCTTGGTCCTTAAGTGGTTAATAATAACAATTTTGGAAATAATGGCCTTGTTATAGGCTGCAAACATGGACTATTGTATTGTTTAAATCTATATACTACACATATGAAATAGTACAGATTAATACAAAACATACATGGTAATGCCAATTACTTCCCTATCATGTTGTTCCAATGGATTTGATATTTTATGAGCCATTGCAAATATGCAATAAAAGAGGCTGGACTTTATCTGTTACATACTTGTTCAGGACTTGGCTTGACTTGGAACATATCAAAAGCCTTGGACCAATATGTTTTTTGTAGAAGGCTACGGGTCTCCTTCAAAACAATTTATTGTAGTTAAAATTTGATGTCTCATATTGATATTTCCTAATCAAAAAATTGTAAAGAAGGCCCAACGACAACACTAATTACCCAAGAGCAAACAAAATACTTGCAATTCATTTTACATGGAGTCTCATGTCCATTTACACTCTATAGGAAATTTGAAACTAAAGTAACAATTAGAGTACCAGCACTGGCTGTGGAGCAGGGATGAATGACAACTTGTCTACAATCTCTCTTTTCTTTGGCTCTTTTTTTTTTTTTAATAGGCATTTACTTATAATTTTACTTTCTACAGCTTTAGTAGTCTATTATTTTATGCACTCACAGTGGGTGAACCAATATGAAGGGACACTTATAGAACTAGAACAGGTAGACAATGGCTATAAATCCATAAAAGTATATGTTTTTAGCTCCAGTTCCTATTGCACAGTAACGTAAACATAAAGGTCAAGGAACAAGAACAACTGAATCAACGGAAGTAAATACATTTTTGTCAAAAGCACAAGCTAAGCTTTCTTTTTTCTGACTTTCACGTGGATCCTTCCCAAAGCACTAAATGTAATTAAAAGCACCAGTATTATTTATTGTCCTTAAAAGTTGGCAGTTTCTCCTTGTGCTGTATGACTCAATTTACTAAGCCTTTGCTTTTTACTATTGCAAATACATTAAATCTACCTTCATTCTTATATTGATTTCGCTCCATTGCCAGCATTACTTAGCTAAAAAGAAAAACTGCTTTCAGAAGAAAAGGAAAGTGAATGCAATTGACATTGTAATTTGACATTTATCTATAGTTTTGGATTTTAAATATGTCATTTTTTTATGTGCTTCACTCTAACCAGTGATTTTAATGTACCTAAATGATTAAAAAGATTTTATGCACCAGAATAATGTTTAAGTTGCCTTTGCAACATCCTTGTGCTAGTGTTACTCTTTAGCATTGTATGTGTACTACCAACATATTACTAAGGCAGACCTGATAAATCCGCATCCTATCTTATTTCTGATGGAGCAAAAAAGTTGAGACCAAAAGGGTCAATTGGTGGCTGCAAATTATACCGCATCAACCGAATAGCTGGAAGAGTGCATTTGAAGACATTAGCTCAACTTTTAATGTGTATTATAAATAACATGAATTAGAAACAATCGGCTTGTGCATGTTTCATACATATTTCCCCTAAAAAAATTGTATTAAGAAAGTTTTTATTTTGGTATTGTTGGCTATTTATGAAAGTGGTCATATCACCAAGAAACCGCACTTATTGAGTTCTGGCCAGTACTGTAAGACAAAAGCTGTCCAGTGACACTAGGACAGCTACATAATGAAACTACTAAAAGTAATACTAAAACATTGTCAACAAGCCATTTTGTATTTTACAGATTTAAAAATAGAACATACATCCGCAAAATTATATAAAAGTCAATCAGACTGGATCTTGATGTTTTGGTTCAAATCTCATTGGCAAACTACATCTCACACCATCTTCATAGCTTTATCCTTGCCCACAGAGATGTTCCCTCAACCTCAAGTGGGTTAAATTTGGAGCGTCTTTATTCTGAACATTATTGAAGAGGCAAGTGTGTTCCTGACCCTCTTCGATAAACCCTTCTTAGTTCAGTTTGGTTCCCCCTTCAATCCCCCTCCTACCGACTCTATTTCCCTTTTTTTTTCCCTTTTATCCCCCCCCCCCACCCTTGTGTACTCTCTTCCCTCTTTGCTCCACCACTCTCTCTGTACATCAGGAAGATTTTTGGTTTCTTGATAAACGCCCTATCTCCCGTATGCCATCCTTACAGTTCACTTTTTACAACGTTCATGGACTGAATATACCAAAAAAAAAAAAAAACATTATAAATTGTTATCTAAACTTTAATGTATTAAAGCTGCGTTTTTCTTCATTTTGTCCCAGACAGAACTTCTAACCTGCTCAGTCCCAGATGTTCTCATGTGTGTCATAGCATCTCTTTGAATTTTAAATCCAAAGGAGTATTAATAGTCCTCTCTAATCAAATTCTCCCAGATATAGAAGAATGCCTACTGATAGTAAGAGGCACTTTATTTACTTGCAAGGTCACTTTTGCCAACATGTACCTTTTTAAATAGAAATCACATTTCAACAACTGATCCCTTCCTGGAACGCATTGGCCAGCATAGAGAGGGTACCCTTATTGTCAGGAAAAGCTTTGCCATTGCACTAATGTTGTTTCCAGGCGAACACATATAAGCATGCGCGAACGCACAAATGCGCATGCACAAGTGCGAACGGCCTATTTAAACTGCACTGGCTAATTGCCGTTTGGTCTACAGCATTCTGTGTAGTTCCTGCATTCTGATTCCTGCATTTGACCTCTGATCCTGACCCGGCTTGCTTCCAACCATTCTGTCTGTTACTTGTCCTGACCCCTGGCTTTACCTTGGATTCTGCCTCTGCCTGCTTCACCTGTTTATCCTGAATCCATTGCAGACTCTGCCTGTGACCTGACTACGCTGTCTGCCGTACTTGCCCGATCCGTCTATCCATTACTGACCCGGCTCGTCTGACCCTGCTTCCAGCTCTTCCAGCCTGCTACAGCTCCTTCTGTCCAGCTCAGCATCTTCTGGCACCTGCTTCCTGCTGTGCATCCACAGTTTGTCTTCAGCCAAGTTAGCCAGTCTGCCTGCTTCCAGCCATCCTGCTGACACGTCTGCCACACAGACTTCTGGACTGATTGTAGGCGCTCTTACCCCGCCGTACTCCAGCGGCTACTGTCTCACCACCAGTGGCCCTCGAGCCGGAGCTGTATGAGAGGCCTTCCTCTGCAAGCCAGGCTCACCAACCAGGTACGTGACACTTATCATTGGCTGTGATCCTAATGTGACTCTAGACTCTTTAATTGATGTTTCTCAGGGCACCTCACACTTACCCTATTCTGCTCTATGCAGGATGAAAAAAAAACTCTTCACTTCTATCAACTGATTGATATCCAGCGAGTTCTTCACCCCCGGGATCGGGATTATACATACTTTTCTACATCACATAATACTTACTCATGAATGGATTATATTTTCGTTGATCAACTTACTATCCCATTTCTCAAGTCCTCATCGACTGGATCTTTTTCTATCTTTGATGACCCCCCAATACTGTACATTGCACCTTGAATTTGGGCACAAATATATCCAAACAATGGAAATGGCAATTAAATGAATCACTGATTCAAGATACTACATATTCATCACAAGTTCTCCAAGACATCAATTTGTTTTCTATACCAACTTTAGTACTGACTCTTCCCCTCCCATGTACTAGGAAACACAAATGCTTCATAAGGAGCACTCTAAGAAAACAATGTACTCAGAGAGAAAAAAAATAAAAAATTCCGGACAAACTGATTCTTTGATTGCACACATCATGGTGCTTGAAAGCACTCACAAGCAAACCCTCACACAGGATATTAAAGAAAGTTTGAATTCCCTACAAGACCAACTTAATGAGCTGCTTTCTGATAGGGCTAAAGTCAATTTAATCAGATGCCAACACACCTTTTATGAGTATGGTAACAAACCAAGTGAGCTATTAGCTAGAGCTATATGAAATATAAGAACAAGGAATTACATACGGTGAAAAGAAAACTTTTTCTAACTTTTGAATGGGACCTGACCCATTATTATAATTGAAAATATTTAGGTTTTTTTTATATTTGTATATTTATGCAGCTTTACATTATCACTAGCTATTATTATTTTTTATTTACTTTAGTAACTCATTGTGTCCCCCTGACTTACGTTATTCATGTGACTGTTGTGTGTCTTTTTTGCTGTGTTCATTTTAGCACACTGCTGTATCTCTTGCATATACTTTCATCTATTTCCATTTTTGTTTACTTTTGAAAAATATGCATGTATTTTTAGCAGGCATATTTGTGATTACGTTTATATCCCTTCATTTTTTTTTTTGTTCTCTTTTGAAATCGAAATGGATTTGGGCATTTTTGTTTTGACTACCTAATTTATTACACCTGAGGTATCATGTGATTTTAAATATTAGGGTTTTTGGTGTTTGTTTCATTGTGGTTTTGAGAAAGCATGTTTATAATGTGAAACACCTTAACCCTTATTTTCTCCCCTTGCTTGTAAGCTCATCGCTACATGTTTCTATGGAATTTAAATAAAACTCTTTTTGCATCTTCTATGGGAGTGCAGCCATCCAAGTTTTCTATTCACCTGATTTTGGCAGCAGCGATAGGGTGTGCACCCCTTCCAGAGGTCGTGCAGGTTGCTGACTCACCTGTGAGCAGCAGCACATAATTTGTAGGAATTACATACCACCACAAATAAAAAACGTTACAGGAACAATTTTTAATGATTCCCCTTCAATACCTTTCACATTCCGATCCTATTATTCTAATTTATATACCTTATTCCTGCAAAATAACAAAACCTCTACATGGCAAATACAATCCACCATAGCTCATTAAATTAAAGACTTAGGTATGCCACGCTTATCTGGGGAAACTCTTCAAGACTTAGAACATCCACTTTGGATTGAAGAATCTAACCTAGTGCTCACATGCATGAACATGGGATAAGTCCCAGGTCCAGATGGGTTTTCTCTTACCTATCATAAAAAATGCTTGGATACTCTAGGTCCTCAATTTGTAATAGCTTTCAACTCTGTGATGGACTCCGTACTCAAGAAATGTATGTGTGCCGTATAAGCTTATATTGACTGGTACCAGCATGATCCAAGATCACTTAGCCCACCCAGTCACCTGTCGAGGCACCAGTGTAGGGTGTAAGAAGCAGAAGACTGTTTATTCAAACACAGGCACAAAGAGATATACACTCAGGGGACAATCCCCCCTCTTTGCATAATGACATTGGACTGGGTAAACTACATTCAGTAACATGACACATAGACAGCCTTTAGAAAGGGCTGCCAGAGAAATCCCTCTCCCCTCTAGCAGCTAATCCACATACACATATACATCCCATAATCATTTGCTCCCAAGACAGACAGTAACAATAGAAGAATGGGATGCAAGCACTTGACAAACAAATAATAACCAGAACTCCACCTCAAACCATCTAGCAATGGTCTGAGACACTCCTACAATATTTTAGGAGTCTGAAAGGTGGAATTATTTACCTTCATATATTTCTTGAGAGATATTGTTCAGAAATATTACTGTCCCAAGTGAAAGAGCCCCTTCATTCTTTAAACACAAACCACACATATAGAGCCCAAGATAACAGGGGTAACACAAAATGCTAAATCCGGTGTGGCTGTATGGTGAGTCTGGTTAGTGCAGATCTGACCGGGGTTTCCAGTCACCTTGTGCCCCTTTTCGACACAGGGTGACTTACACATAGGAGGGGCCAGGGGAGCTGTAAGGAGTTTCCCAACCTCTCTAAGTTAAGCTGGGTTCCACAAGCCCCCCCCCCCACTCACAGTGACTCCCGTCACAAACTCCATCTTGAATGAATGATGAACAAATCCCATGTGACACTCTCCAGGCAACGATTACAGTATTTCCTAAAGAAAACAAAGACCCTTTTTTCTGCCAAAGCTTAAGACCCATCTCATTACTGAAAGTGGACTTAAACATTTTTACAAAAATATTGGCCAGTTGTCTACTACCACATATCCCACTCCTCACACACCCAGACCAATTGTTTTTTGTACCAGAAAAGAAACCATGGACAATACCCAGTGAATCCTAAATGCTATACACTTTGCCAAAAAGAATATCCCCTTTATACTGCTTTCTGTGGATGCGGAAAAAGCTTTTGACAGAGTTAACTACAAACTCATCATTACTACTTTGACTCACATAGGTCTAGGGATTAATATGATGTCTTAGATCAGGGCCATATACTCACATCCTACGGCCACTGTTCGCATTATTGATTACTTTTCTACACCATTCTCCCCTTTAATTTTCATATTATCATTTGAACCATTTTTAAGGCCAGTGATCTACAATCACTGGCCTTGAAATAGGCAATATCATTCATTGCAGGTGATTTTATTTGCATTGTTTTGTCTCATCAAACTACCTTACCCATACTTTTACAGGAATTAGAAACATAAGGATTCCTTTCTAATTATAAGATAAATATATCAAAATCCGAGGCCCTAAATATTACCCTTTCCCCACCTCAATTCAAGTGTATACCACAAAATTTCCCTTTCAGTTGGTCCTTCTCTCTTGTTAAATACTTAGCCACTCTAATTCGAGCAAACTTTACACACATTTTCCAGCTGAATTTTTACACTCTATCCCAAAAATCAGAATGGATTTACAAAACTGGAATAAAAAGATATTTACCTGGTTCAGACGAAATAGCATTCTAAAAATGAATGTCGTACCTCATGTTCAGACTTTACCAGTCAACCTTTCACAGAACTATCTGCAAGACCTACAAACTATTTTTTTTCTAGAAGAAAAATTTGATCTATTCTAACTCTTTCTAAATTGAGAGGTGGTATTGTATTTCCTGATCCAGTCAAATATCATGCTGCTGTTTATTTAATGAGACTCTTAGACTGGTGTACCCAAAAAGATTGTAAGCCCCAGCTAGACCTAGAATAAGATTTACGTTCCCTACCCCTTAAAGGTTTGGTCTGGATACCACTTCCAACCTCCAGTAAACAAATGATTTCTTCCAATTCCCTATAAAGATAAGCTCACCTTTTAACAAAAAATAATAAATGCACATTTTTTTACTATATTTTGTTTTGGGAGCCTGTAAAGCATTGCACCAGTGATCAGCAGATTGCTGGTATCATGCAGACCTGTCAGTTTATCTGTGTGCTCGTACCTCGTACGGGCAAGCAAATACTCACTGACAGGAAGAATGTACTCATTGACAGGAAGAATTTAAGTACCATGGTAGTTGATTAGGAACTACAAGGTAACACTTGTAGTTTCCCATTTACAAAGAATTGTGAATATATTATGTGGCTGGGAGCCCCATTAAGCCACGTTAGTTTAAAAGAGTGACAGCGGGCGCCCGAAGTAGATGCCCACCCACTGTCACTGAGGAGGGGGGCAAGAGGGGGAATGGCTTCAGCTAGTGGAACATGTTACATGTTCCACCCCAATTATGGGTGGAACATGTAACATGTTCAAAAATGTGAACGTATCCTTTAATCCATTAAAGTCATTAAAACAATTTTCAAGACAACCTGTCTTTCCCCACACCCTAGCCTACTGTTGCCTATTATTGGCTCAATTCAAAGTCTGCTTTATTCTTCAGAATCTCAATGTAAAGTGGTTGTAACCTCAGTCATGGAATTTGAGCAAAACACATATACTGTATCTGCAGTGTTTACTTATCTCTCCTCAAAGCTCTAAGTGTCCTTTATCTCTAGTGCTTTGTTCCACTATTATCAGCAGAATCACTTCTGAGAAGTTTTGCTGACAAGATGAGATACATTTGTATTGAGGGGGGTGGAGAGCTCAGAGTTATTCTACTGTGTGAAGGGGAGTGTGTTCATTTTCTCCAATCAGCTCTCACACACTGTAACTGCAGTCTCTCCACCCCCTCCTCTGTGCTTCTGACAAATTAAGAAAATTATTTAACACAATCTGCCCTTTTGAAGGGGCGTAGAGAGGAGAAGACTGCAGATAAACAAGTAAAATCTATTTAGGAGGATTTGTTTAATCTCTGTGTATCATCTGAGGCTGTTCACTTAAGTTGGTATATGAGAGGGTTTACAACTACTTTAAAACCTTGTCTGGCAAAAGTATATTTTGACTTTGCCACTTTTCCTATCAGAATATCCCAATGATTGATGCAAGAATTAAAGTATTTTTTAGACCTACTCTAGATTATATTTGTGGCTCATGACTTGCATCTTTCCTAAAATCACTTACATTCTACATATCAAACTATTCAAGCTATTATACATGCATTATCGCAATCATGTTAATTTCTTTTTTTTTTGTTCAAACCTCGAACCTGTTTTGCTCAAAAATTAGCTGTGTGCTCGGTTTATGTTAGAGACAGAGTTAGAGGTCAGGGTCCCCACCTTCCCGAGGGGGTCAGTGTGTGAAGGGAGCATTGAAAGGTGCACATTTGCACTGTGCTGTCCAGTTTAGGACAGACCAAGGCCTAAGCCCAAAAGAGAGAGACGGAGTAACTGGGAAGCTGCAGAAAAGCCAAGCTGACAGAGGTACAGGGTGTGATGCATGAGCACTGAGAAGTGTGTTTAATGGTCAGGAGGACAGAGCCATGAGGCCTGAGCCACAGGGCTGATACAAAGCAGAGAGATTTCTTGGTTTTGTTGCATTGATGGGGAGAACCCCCTGGTGAGAAGATATTCATATCTGAATTTTTTCTTCTGTTTAAATAGCAGTGGGTAGAAAAAGCCCTGAAAAGACAGGGTTGAGTAAACTCAAAAACTCGTCTCTAAACTCAACTGTTTGGCACTACCAATGAGCTACAAAACCCCCAACTTGTCACAATGGGTATAAAAAACGTAGGAGATGGTATGAGACTCCCCAAAGTTTACATAAAATCAATCCCTAGGTGTTCCCTTTATGCTGCTGATGCTTCAAAATGGAGGGATCTCTCCTTCATATTGTTTGGGACTGCCCAGTGTTATCCGACTTCTGGTCTGGTGTCAAGCCTTCCATTAAACATTTGAGAGGCTGGTCTCTTCTGAATATGTGCACATGCATGCTAATCATGGTTCCCATTAGGTTATCCTGGAAGGTTTCCTCTTTTCTTTTTTCTCCCCTTGTGTAGGTGGGTGGGGGGTAATCCCATTGTAAATCCTCTGCATAGTCAGTTTGTATTTTAAAAAAAAAGGAAAAAATGATACCTGTCCTCTCTCCTGAGGAAGTCATATACTGTATATGTGAAATGTATTGAGAAAGAAGATTCTTTGCTGGCGCCCCCCAAAAGGATGAACCTCTAGACTACTTGACACATTGTATATAAAGCAGGGGTTGGACAACTGTGGGAAGGTTTTCTCAGGGAAAACTTTGTGAATTTAACAAACTATTATGTCCAATATAGGGGATGAAAGAAATGTGTATGCCTGGTTTCTTTTTAGGCATTGTGAATAAAGAATACAATATATTTTGGTCTTTGGAGTATGTAAGTAACTATATAGCCCCTTTGAAACTTGTTTTGGTATATGGCTCAGCTACACCTCTAAACTGAACGTTAAGACCCCGTTCTCATTAGGTCGCTCTGACTTAGGGGGCAACCTGTGAAGTCGCGTGCAGCGCGACTTTGGCACGACTTGCACGGACTTCACATAATGGAAGTCAATGCAAGTCGCCTCCAGGTCGCCCTGAAGTAGTACAGGACCCTTTTTCTAAGTCGGAGCGACTTATGTCGCTCCTATTAGAACGGCTCCTGTACTACACAGTGGGAGCGACGGTGCACGACTTGTCAGGCTGACCAAGTCGCCTGACAGGTCTTACCAGTGTGAATGGAGTCTAAAGGCCCGTACACACGTGCAGATTGTCGGCCGAAAAGATTCGGCCGTCGACCGATCGGCCGATTTTCAGCTTGTTAGTATGATGCTTCCGACAGCCGACAGCGCACTTTCGGCCGAACAGAATCTGTCGTGCAAGCATTAAAATTTTTGTATGCCGACACCAGAGCGGCTGATTGTTCGCCAGTCAATACAGAATTTGGCCGACAGACAGCAGATTTGCAAGACTGGGCATGCTCAGAAAAGAAAAAACACAGGGAAAGTTAACCATCACATGACATCACTTCTGCAGTCGGCTGTAGTCGGCGGACAAAATTCTTGTGCAGTCTTTTGCACTTTTCAACAGACACGACAGCCCGGGGACAAAAGACGGCCGATCGTTCGGCCGACGATCTGCACGTGTGTACGGGGCATTAGTTGTGAATGTACTTCTTTAAAATGACAGTGTTTGTTTACAAACAGCAGCTAGAGAATCTATCTATCATTTAGCAGCAGTACGCTACTAACACTAAATGACAGATCCCTGCTGGTGCTGGCCATTAACATATTGGGTCAACAACATCCCCTAGGATCCCTAAAGGTGAACTTTAGGTGCAGAAGACAACATTTTCAGTGGATCACCATAACTGATGTGAATAGTAGGCATTTATAAAATATAATGGGGACACCATGTATTTTTTTCTTAAAGCGCTAGTACCATAACAAAAACCATGTGAGGACCTCCTTACCCAGTAATACAACCCAGGTGGCCAGAAAGTAGGGAGGGGGCAGAAAACAGCCCCCCCCCCCCTCCTGAATGATAAACCACATGCTTTAAATATTACCCGTGTCCCTTGTAAGGGGGACTGCAAAGATCCGCATATCTACAAAGCACCTAGATGCCAATGTTGACAGGACGAGGGCCTCATCTCCATATCAAAGTAATGTGGAGGTCTGCAGAAGAGACTTATTTGGAAAATTATTGGAACTTGGAAGCCCCCTTCCCCCTATTATTCATTCACAAAAAATTAAAACAGTAAATAAAACACCATTAACAAATCCTCTAGTTAAAAAATAAATAAATAAACAATATCGTACAATGTTAATCCTTCACTCACAATGTAACCTCCTTATAAAATTGTAAATCCATATCAATCACAATGAACTGCTCCCCGATGATGTTGATACATTGTAATGACATTGTAATGACAATCTGCCAATGCTGCCCTGCTTTCTACTTTAATCAGAAATTACTGATTTCCAATGCTGCGGTAATGTAAACACAATGCATGGCATCCTGGGTGATGTCTCTGACCAAATACGGTTATGACCGTATTTGGTCAATCACATCATTCATACCTGTAATTCCTTTTATTTGCAATCTAATGTACCTTCATCTCATTAGATTGTATAAAATGACTGTATATTAATATCCAAAATAAATCACAAAGATTCCTCTTGCCACAAATAAACATGTGGATAAATCTAAACACAATTTATTAGAACATCCAGGCAAGCGAATATCCAGTAAAACCTCCCAAGATAAAACACCATATAAAACAAAACATAATTAAGTAGCATATTTATAACATATGAGTGAACTGTTTTTACATTCTGCGGGAAGGAACCAACAGCAATATATTTAAACTAATGGCTGTTGCAGGATAAATTTGGATGAGCAATTCATTTTCTGTGCTGCTAAGCACTTACATGAAATATGAAGAAAGAAGAATGTTATTAAGGTTTAGCGTAATTTGAATCTGTAATAAGCAAAAAAACTTTCCAATATGACATAGTCCTTGACTTTCATAATTCTTAAACACTTTTATCATTTTGCTGATGTATGTTCTATTTTAAAATCAGGAGGATAATGGATGTGCTTCTTATACAGTAAATTGGGTTTTATATCAGAGACCTGTCAGAGCCACGACAGGCTGACCTGACAGTGGTCCTGTATTTGCAGCTCTCCTTCATGTCTGCTTTCTCAAGGTGAGAGGGTCAGTTTTAAGAAAAGTGCAGAAGATTGCTTGATCCCTCAGGAAACATCTCCAACCCGTAATAACAATTACTGCAAGCTATAATCATTTTATGTTCTTCTTAACAGCTTAAAAGCAGAGCTATACTTTGCTACCACATGTATTTGTATTAATCAAGGGCATTTAAGTCTACAATTGATATCAGGCATTCAGAAAATGTTTGGATTTTTTTTTTCTACCAAGGAAAAGAAAATTATATTTCTTTCTGTTTATTCACAAAATTGTACATTTGATTGTAAAATGTTCCAGTGCAAAGTATATTATAGGTTATTTATATACATAGACAGCGGTTGCTGAATGTGATAGGGCAGACTTTACAGGAATACCAATCTCACTAAAGGACAATGGATGTTAATTAAGCACTTCATTACAAGAAGCCAAATTAATTTGTTCATTAAATTGATTACCGAGTATAGCTTTATGCATGAAAACTTCCTTTTGTGGGTTTAGAACCAAGGGGATCATTTATCAACAGCTAAGGAGTTGTTTTTTTTTTTTTTTTAATAGAATAGATAAAGTATTTTTTTCTTTGTGAAAGAAGTGTTGATTAATTCTGAGGTTGGGTCAATGATGAGATTTTCAAGGGAAAAAGCAACTAATGTTTCTGAAGAATGCCAAAAAAAGATTATAATGTTTGGCAGGGCAACCAGCTTTTGTACTGTAAACTGAAACATACCTCTTCTTTTAAGGCCCAGGTGAACCCCCATGATATTTTACTGTAATGCATCCAAGCTCAAAATACTGTAAAAAATCTAATCTTGGTTTACTCTTCCTTTAACTGGTTAGTACTACAAGGGTTTAAATACCATGTCCTTCAGCAATATGAAGACTCGGACACAGACTCCGTGACACAAAGCAGTTGACAAGCTCTCCCATTGTCCAACATGCCTCCACACCCAGTGCACCAATCCAACTTACCAGTTAAATAAAGAGCAAAAGAAGATCAGCCTTGGTTTTGTATATGCAGCCTGGCTGCATTAAAGTAAAACATTCTGAGGGTTATAACTAGAATTAGGCCTTTTTAGGTTTAATTGTCTCAGATCTGCTTTAAAATATTATGTTAAAGGAGAGCTGGCAAGAAAAATAGAAACAGAAGTATATTTCTTCTTCTCTAGGGTCAATTGTGTTCAAACACATTACAAATAAAAATAAAAAAAAACTTTAAGGCTTCCTTCACACGGCCGCTCAGTTTATTTAGCACGCTGCGACACGGATGACATTTGTGTCATCAGGTCCGTATGTCCGCATATCATCCCATCCGTTTGCGGATAATATACGGACATAATGTATGTCTATGGGATTGCGGATGCCAGTGGATGACACCGCTGACATCCGATTTTGCGTCCGTTCCGTTTTTTGAACGGAAGAAAAAATAGGGTTCTGTTCCGTTCCAAAAAATGGAACAGAACTGAAAGGACGCAAATAGGATGTCAGCGGATGGTCATCCGCTGACATCCGCAATCCAATTTACATGCATTATGTGCGTATATCATCCGCAAACGGATGGGGTGATATACGGTCATACGCCCGTGTGAAAGAGGCCTAATGCTAATTTTTTTTTACTTTCTAAACATTTTAAGTCTTTTATTTGAGAAAATCTCAAATTAATCATGAGCCATCCAACATCCACATATAAACAGATATTTGGTAAAGTATCATGCCTTTGTCCACATTAATGCTGTTTTCCGTGCTGGTCTCGGCTGAACAGGTAGGCCCCTTGGTGAAAAGACCTCTAGAGAACATTCCAACACCTCCGTCTTGTACTCTAACACACAGCAGGCACTGAGATGCACACAGGCTTTAAGACTGAGCACCAGTAAGGGCCCTTTCACACTGGCAGTCTGCCTGCTTTATCAGTTCAGTTACATTTTAAAATGGATTCAGTTTATATCAGTTTTTCATCAGTTTATAGTTTTTTACATCCGCCAGCTGGAATCCTTAAAGGATAAGCTTTACCTTTTGCAGGTAAAAAAATATGCATTTAATATAATTATTATTATTATTTTTTTTTTTGAGCCTGATCAGCAGATTGTTGGTGCCATGCAGGTCTCCAGCAGATATGCCAGTGAATCTGTGTGCCCATACATCCCGTATGGGCAAGCAGATACAATCTGACAGGAAAAGAGAATTAACTACTGCAACGCTATGCAGCGCCATGGTAGTTCATTGAAATCTACAAGCTGAGAGCCACAAAGGCTCCTGAACCTCATTCGTAGTTTGAGTGATGTGGTCCGGGCAGGCAGGTACACACTGCCCCCACTGCAATCAGTCTGTGCTGTTAGTGGGAATCCCCGATGACAGCAGAGATGAAACATTGGTTGTGAGGGCACTGACAGGTGCCAGTTTCTAACAACCAATGCAAAAACTGATGCAAAAATTAACTGTTTGTCCATTTACATCTGTTTTTCTTCCCTTAAAATTTTTTTTTTATGGAACAAAAATAAGGCTTTGATCCGTTCCAAAGAACAGATGTTGACAGATGCGAATGTAAATGGAAGATCATCCATTTACATCAATTTTTCCGTTTGATATCCATTTTTCATCCATCAACGAATAGATGGAAAAATGGACAAATGGTCAACATTTGTGAAAGTAATAATATGTTTACAACTCATAAATATTGTAAGAGCAAAAAAAATTAAATCCTTATGGAAAACATTTTAATTGTATTAAAAGATAGCAACTATGGTACGTTTTATAATAACAAGTAGTAGTAAAAAAATAATAATAATAATATTAATAATATTTCCTACATACAGTATATAATCAATATATGAAAACTGGTAGGAATTTTTAAGTTAGGAAACATAAAATTATTTTTCTTAAATTAGGTTACACTAAAAAGTATTTAAAGATCTGATAAACCAGAACAGTAAAAAAAATGGTCAAGGAGAAACTGTAATATGAGTTTAATAAAAAAAAAAAACTGTCTCATGATAAAACATAAGCCTTCTAAAGAATCCTTGCGTTACAAGTTTTGCTTAAAACTTCTGAAGAACAAACAGGTCTTTTTGAAGTTGCCATCAATAGAATGAGAATAACATTAACAAAACCTATTCCTTTGCCTTCCAGATGCATTCTGATTACACAGAATAATAATTAAAAGGTGCTATGGAGAGAACACAGCCTTCTTCTGTCCGAGTTACTATATTCAGATGAAATGTTGCTTACTTTATATATACTTTCAGGAGTTTGGAAATTGAAGGATTAGGATCTGCTCTGCACAAACACGTTCTAGCATACTATTTCACAATTGTGCATGCTGATAGCTGTGGTCCAATAACAAATGGAGAGCATGTGGTGCTTTTCATGTATTTTAAAAATGTGATAAATAAATGGAATACAAAAGAAAACAAAATCCCATTGCACTGATAATTGGGTGAGCATTTTGCATTGCAAATGCTACCATACCTACAGTATCTCACAAAAGTGAGTACACCCCTGACATTTTTGTAAATATTTTATTATATCTTTTAATGTGACAACACTGAAGAAATGACACTTTGCTACAATATAAAGTAGTGAGTGTACAGCTTGTATAACAGTGTAAATTTGCTGTCCCCTCAAAATAACTCAACACACAGCCATTAATGTCTAAACTGCTGGCAACAAAGCAAAACAAAAATGATCCTCCCTAGAATCCGGGACTTTAAGGGAAAAGAGGACACTGAAAACGTCAAAACCATAAACAATATTGAATTGAATAAATCACATGAAAAACATATCAAGTAGACACAGATATAGACATAAAGAGCTTAACAAATAAAATATAATACCACAATAGATATGTATGTGAAATGACACACCCTAGTGGTTGAAGGTAATAATGATGTGCCATGGAGACAAGTGCATCAATATTACCTTCAACCACTAGGGTGTGTCATTTCACATACATATCTATTGTGGTATTATATTCTATTTGTTAAACAATTTATTTTTATATATCTGTGTCTACTTGATATGTTTTTCTTGTTTTTAATGTGATTTATTAAATGCAATATTTTTTTTATGGTATTGACGTTTTCAGTGTTCTCTTTGCCCTTAAAGTCCTGAATTCTAGGGGGGGTCATTTTTGTTTTGCTTTAATCCTATGGGATGTTGGCAATCAGACACTAGACTTTCTAATGGTGAGCTATCACTATATATGCTGACAACAAAAGTGAGTACACTCCTAGGTGAAATTGTCCAAATTGGGCCCAAGTAGCCATTTTCCCTCCCTGGTGTCATGTGACTTGTTAGTGTTACAAGGTCTCTGGTGTGGATGGGGAGCAGGTGTGTTAAATTTGGTGTTATCACTCTCACTCTTTCATACTGGTCCCTGGATGTTCAACATGGCACCTTATGGCAAAGAACTCTCTGGGATTTGAAAAACATAATTGCAACTCTACATAAGGATGGCCAAGGCTATAAGAAGATTGGCTTTTGGAAAAAAAAAAAAGAAGATTGGCAAGACCCTGCAAATGAGCTGCAGCATGGTGGCCAAGACCATACAGTGGTTTAACAGGACAGATTCCACTCAGAACAGGCCTTGCCATGGTTGACCAAAGAGGTTGAGTGCACGTGCTCAGCGTCATATCCAGAGGTTGTCTTTGGGAAATAGACGTATGAGTGCTGCCAAACTAAACTTATTTGGTTCAGATGGTGTCAAGCATGTGTGGCGGCAACCAGGTGAGGAGTACAAAGCCAAGTGTGTCTTGCCTACAGTCAAGCATGGTGGTGGGAGTGTCATGGTCTGGGGCTGCATGAGTGCTGCTGGCACTGGGGTGCTACAATTCATTGAAGGAACCATGAATGCCAACATGTACTGTGACATACTGAAGCAGAACATGATCCCCTCCCTTCAAAAACTTGGGCTCAGGACAGTATTCCAACATGATAACGACCCCAAACACACCTCCAAGACAACCACTGCCTTGCTAAAGAAGCTGAGGGTAAAGGTGATGTGCTGGCCAAGCATGTCTCCAGACCTAAACCCTATTGAGCATCTGTGGGGCATCCTCAAACGGAAGGTGGAGGAGCACAAGATCTCTAACATCCACCAGCTCTGAGATGTCATCATGGAGGAGTGGAAGAGGACTCCAATGGCAACCTGTGAAGCTGTGGTAAACTCCATGTCCAAGAGGGTTAAGGCAGTGCTGTAAAATAACTGTGGCTGCGCAAAATAGTGACACTTTGGGCCCAATTTGAACTTTTTCACTTAGAAGGGTGTACTCACTTTTATTGCCAGCAGTTTAGACATTAATGGCTATGCGTTGAGTTATTTTGAGGGGACAGCAAATTTACACTGTTATACAAGCTGTACACCCACTACTTTGCATTGTAGAAAAATGTAATTTCTTCAGTGTTGTCACATTAAAAGATATAATAAAATATTTACAAAAATGTGAGGAGTGTACTCACTTTTGTGAGATACTGTATATATGCCATAGTCATTTTACTTTTAAAATCTGTATAGAAAACAATGTCAGAGCACCTGAAAGTATCATGTATGTGCATGTGTGTGTGTGTATTTCTCATGTATATGACTTTGAGTATGATTTTAGATAAAAAAAAAAAACATCACAAATGTAATAAAGTTCAAATAAATGCTATGTTACTGTTTTCTTATCTGTATCCCTTATCCTTCTATGTCTGATTTCTCTCAGTATTACCAGTCCAATGCAGAGAGAACATTCTCAGTTGGGAGCCTGTCTTCTATATGAATTTATTAAATAAACTGGTAACAGATTTCCACCAATAGATTTTCTCTGTATTTTATAAAGCACTTGACTGCAGTGCGGTTCCTCTTTCCCATTTTATATAGCCCAGCTGGATTTGTAATTGAACACTTAGAGATTTCATGTGTGATGGTTACAAAACCAATGGATTATGGGACATGCTGTTTCTCACTTTTTCCATTTTCAGTAAGAACATGTTTGTCAAACTCAAGGAAATTTTTTGGGTCTCTGCATGAACGGCTAACAAAAGATATCACACTGGCATATCTTTTTGAACACACAGCATCAAAGAATCATGGACATTATTGGAAAATGTACTCAAAAATCTAGGACATCTTAAAATATAAGTGATTTGCAAACATCTCTTCCATTTAACAAGCCAGTTGTTACAAACAATTCAGGTATGGGTTTGACTTGTCATATAAAAAAAATATTCTCAGAAACGTGTTTATTGGCCCAGATACCAGTCAAAGAAGCATTGCTAATCTCCTCAACGGGCAGTGTACTACAACGGTTGAAGAAAACAAATAATGCATACCAAAACATCACCCCAACTGTGAAGCATGGTGGAAAGCATGCTTTGCTGCTCAATATATTGAAGTTGCATGAGGAAATGCTATAATAGAATTTTCACAGCATCTTTTTTTAAATTCAAAACTAAAACAAGGTTGGTTCATACAGGAGTAAACCAGAAAAAGAAAATTCAGGATTTTTGGAATGACAAAATCTTGACTGCAGTCAAATTAAGGAAGAACTTCAGAATTTCTCCCTCCACCTACTTGCCCCACCCTCTGAAGCTATCTCTTTTTTTTTTTTTTATAAACTCCTACATACCTTTTTTCTTGGAAGTTTCCATGCTAGTTTGATGATGCCACTAAAGCTTCTTCTCCTTCTTCTAGAGGCAGCATTCTTCAAGGAGTGAATGGCACTCACATAATTACTTGTGAACACCACTTAGTCCTGTAGTACCTGCCTGCCCTCTCCCAGTGGTAGCTTGAATAATCATGCACACATTAGAGGGGCCTGTAAAGGACATATACAAAACTCACCCAAGCTCTACTGCCATATGAATGGTGTTAAGATAGAGTCCCGGTGCTGAGGCTAAAAAGTCCACTGTAGATAAATCCAACAAAAATCCGTCAACTCCGTGCTTCTTTTTAAAACAGGCTTTTATTAATGCACAACAGCACCAACAATGTCCTTTGATGCGAACGCGTTTCGGCCTTAGCCTTCCTCATAGCATACATGGAAAAATAATAAAACCGCATTATATGTTTCCTAATGCAACCACTCCCATTAACTGGGGTGGATTGTCAAATTAAAATCCTAATTAGTATAAAATTAAAACCATGTAAGAATGATCACACTGAGAAAAGAGATTCTTCTATAGCCAGACTATGCTAGAGAAGCAGAGAACCTTTAACCATATGATAAACAACAATGGATGAATATCGAATCCTCGAAATCCTTGTTGGATTTATCGCATGCAAAGGACAGGCTGGGATCACAAGTGATAGGCAAAATTACAGAGTGCCATTCTGTCTTGAAGAAAGTCACTGGTGCTGGACTGAGAAGGGAGCCAGGGACAGCATTGAAATGTGAAGAGTGAAGATTGTTACTATTTTTTTTTTTTTAACAAAATGTAAATCCTGGAGTTACACTTTAAAAGGATATCATTTGAGCTTAGGCAGGCTATTTAAAGTGCAACTTTCTAAAAAATATTTTATTTTGATACATGGGTAATATGCATATCAAAATTATTCACTTTACAGCTTTTTTTTACCTGTCTCTTTTTTTTTTTTTTTTTTTTTTTTTTATGTACAGTATCTCCTCCATTTATGAGTACAGCAGACTACCCAGATTATGACAATTTTTTGGACAAACTACAACACTGTCTGGGGTGTTTACAGTGTAATGTGGTTTATATTATGTTCATGGGCTCATCGGTCCCTTTCGCTGTCACTTTTTCTGAATAAATTGGCTGAATGTGGTGACAATATATAAAAATGCCATGTGAAAAAGTTTGACGTTGATTTTTTTTTTTACCTAAATCAACAGTTACAGTTATCAAAATGCTTTTTTAATTACATTTTTAAAAAGATTAAAACAAAGAATGAGCCAAAACCTGCTGAAACCATCACATCGGTCTTAACAGCAGCTACAGAAAGGGTTTGATTAAGGTTATTGCCAAGGAACATTTCTTTTACACCTTTTACCTTATCAGTGACCATGGTTGTTTAAACAGATTCATCAACAAAGATGTATAAAATGCATGAATGCACCTGTATGTATGTATGTGTACGTCTGCATTTTGTGTACTGATAATATATATTTCAAACAGTAGAATAAACATACTGCAGCAAGTTACAGATGAGTGAAAGTTGGTCATCAAAATATACTTACTAGATAATAGTCTCTGTAGTCTAATGAGCCATGCTTTATGAATGCATTGGAATTGCATCATAAAAACCACATTTGTGTGAATGGTGCTCATTCACACTTCAGTGGCAGCACTGTAGCAGAGTCAAAATACCGAGCGCTGAGTTTTCTATAGATGTACATTTTTCACAGCAGTTCACATTAGCTTTGGTTTTGCGCCAATGTGAACATTCTGTAATGTAGAAATTGTTACTATGAAGCTAGACAGCTCTAGCATTTCAAAGTTACATAGTTATAAGGCTAAATAAAGATACCAGTCCATCCAGTTCAACGTGTGTGTATGTGTATATATCATCCCCATTTCCCATATATTTCCTTGCATATTGCGTTTGCTAAGATGCTCATGCATGCTGATAGTCTGCTAGCTTTGCTTGCTGCAGCTTGGCACTGCAAGTTATTGCTGAGCCTGCGATCTACCAGAACCCCCAGATCCCCTCCATCTTCCCCTAGCAAGTAACTTACATTTACTGTATATTTTTAGCCCATAAGTGCATTATTTTACTTTTTTTCAATATTAAACCTCATTTGCCATGTAGTTGCCCACCGCTTTATTTTATCGGGATCCTCTTGTAAAGTTGTTATGTCCTGCTGTGAAGTTAGTACCCTGCTTACCCTTGTATTGTCAGCAAACATCGGTATTTATATCAGCCTCTATATCATTTATGAATAAGATAAACAGAACTGGTCCCAGGACAGAGTCATGGTGTGCCCCACCCTACAACTCCGCACCATTCAAAAGATACTCAATTTATCACCACCCTTTGGAAGTGCTCCTTTAATCAGTTTTCTATCCACGTACATACAGTATCTTCAATACAAATATACTGTACCCTAATGTGTAAATTAGGCAGTTATGGGGTACTGTATTAAAAACTTTCGAGCAATCTAGGTATATCACGTCCACAGGTCTTCCTCTATCCAAATTACAGCTCACATCCTTGTAGAATGCTAAAAGATTTGGCCTTACAAGAACAATTTTTTATAAATCCATATTGGTTACTTTTTTATCAACAAGTTCTTGGATACGTTGGTCCCTTTTCATCTCCTCCAATTGATTTTAGGGTTGACTGTTCCATTGTTTCCAGGTATATATCTTGGTCTTTTATTAAATATTGGTACCACATTTGCTTTTCACCTTACACAATCACTATTTAACTATCCGCTGTTACCCTTCAAGTCAGTAAGCTGTCCTTAAAGATTAGGGATAATTGTCTGACTATAACATGGCTAAGTTCTTTGAGAACTCTCAGGTGTAAGCCATCTGGCCCTGGTAATTTATTCACATTACGTTTTTCAAGTTTTTTTTTTGAACACTAGCTTCTATTTGTCACAGGGGTACATTTCATGTTGTGCTACTAAAAATACTGTCTTGTTTTTTATACCCCTCCTGCAACTTTGTAAAAACCGAGAAGATTGTATTTAATACAGTTTCCGGCTCCTTGTCAATTCTAACCAATGTGTAACTATGCTCTGACCTCGCTTTTATACTATTAACCACATAATGACCGCCCACCGCAGTTTTACTGTGGCAGGCAGCCACTCCTGGGCAAAGGAGTTATACTACGTTGCTCGCTCAGAAGACTCTAGGGGGCGAGCGCGTGCCGCCACTCGTTAGCTGGGGAGCCAGTGCGTGTGACCGGCGGCTCCGATGGCCGCCAGCCACTCACGATCTCCTGCAGCTGAGAGAGAGAAGGACAGACGGCTGATGTAAACACAGCCTTCTGTCATTCTCCCTGAAGTGATCACAGAGGCTATGTGATCCTGCTATATAGGATCGCATGTCTCTGTAATTACTTCACAAGCCACACCCCCTGACAGTTAGAATCACGCCCCTAGGGACACATATAACCCCTTGATCACACATACTGTTAACCCCTTCCCTGCCAGTGTAATTTTTACAGTAACAGTGCATATTTTTTTTTAGCAATGATTACTGTAGTAGTGTCACTGGTACCCCAAAAAGTGTCAAAAATGTCAGTTAGGGGTCCGATCTGTCTGCCGCAATGTCGCAGTCCCACAAAAAAAGAAAGAAAAAGATCACCGCCATTACTAGTAAAAAAAAAAAAAAAAAGTTGCAAAGTTCAACTTGGTTTTGAAAAGTGCCTTCAGTAAATAAACTTCTGTATTTCTGTGTCCATAGAAATTCTTACGACTGTGGCACGCTAGCACTGGAGAGAAAGAACAATAGTTATTTTTTCTGAGTATCCTCTAGTTTTGAGTGAATATAATCTAAGGAAATCTTCCTCACAAAACAGTAGCAATGTATTTATTTATTAACATCAGGGAATTAAACTGGTAACTCTGCCATGTCTAGATCAAGGAAGAGAACGCACAGAAGCAATGAGCAATCCCTTCCATGAAACTGTTTTAATGGCAATTCATCAGTCCAACAATCTGTTAAATGGGCAGCTGAGTGATTCTCCTTCTGACAGTTTGAGTGATAGGTATTCCTGATCTGCTGTTTCATGCACAGCTCTAGCTCACAACAGCTATACAATCAATGACAACCCAAGGAGAAATCATCAGGCAACTTCATGAGTCATCAAACAGTGCAAAATCAATACATTTTGCCTATATTGAAAGTCCAGTTATGCTTAATATTGCGTGCTATAAAAAATATTTTTATTACTATAAATTGATTAAAAGGCTTAATACTGAAACAGAATTTTATTTCCATTGTTATAGTGCATAAGCGATGTTGAAATATATATGGTATTAACATGTTTCTTAAATTATAAAAATACTCTATCTTCAGATTCCCATCTCTATCTGTCTCCACGTCATCAAACACTAAAAAGATGGAACTAAACATAGGTGGATCAATTTAACACATAACTCATAACCTAAATCCGGAGTAAATAAACAGGCTTCCATTAATGACATTGAAAATAATATGAGTTGCCTGGCTGCCATACTTTTTTAAAGGCTTTCATTTGTTTTGAAACATTCACCTGAAAGAAATATGCATATCTGGAATGCTGGATTTCTTCTAACTTCTTTAGATACATACTTGTTCTAGGTCAGCGACTCAAAAAGTATCAAGACTAGAGACAATTAGAGAACACACATTTTCAGCAAGAAATCATGGTAACCTTCATATTTCTCTTAGCACCGGTTTCCCTAAAAGCACATTGAATTTAGAGATTATTAGAGGATGCCATTACTAAACTCTCCTTTTAGATTGCTATTTTTCTGGCTGTCATTCTGATGCTTTGAAATTCACGATGTCTGAGTTGCTGACACAGAACAAGTATAAGGATAAGAAGTTCTGACATTTTTCTGACACTCATTTACAGCATGGTTCTTCTGAAACTATGACTGTTAACCACTTTAAGACCGGAAGGATTTGCCCCCTTAATGACCAGACCTTATTTTGCGATTCGGCACTGCGTTACTTTAACGGACTATTGCGTGGTCATGCGATGCTGTACCCAAATAAAATTGACGTCCTTTTTTATAGAGCTTTTTTTTGGTGGTATTTGATCACCCGTGTGATTTTTATTTTTTGCGCTATAAACAAAAAAAGAGCGACAATTTTGAAAAAAAAAAAAACAATATTTTTCACATTCTGCTATATGACATTCTCAAAAAAAAAAAAAAATATTAAAAATCACAATTTTTTAACATTTTAGGCCAATTTGTTTTCTGCTATATATTTTTGGTTAAAAAAAATCACAATAAGCGTATATTGATTGCTTTGTTTAAAAGTTAAGCGTCTACTAACTACGGGAAAGATATATGTCATTTTTATTGTTTTTTTTTTTTACTAGTAATGGCGGTGATCTGCGATTTTTTGTGGGACTGCGACATTGCGGCGGACAGATCGGACCCCTAACTGAAATTTTTGACACTTTTGGGGGTACCAGTGACATTACTGCAGTAATCGGTGCTAACAATATGCACTGTTACTGTAATAATGACACTGGCAGGGAAGGGGTTAACAGTATAGGTGATCAATGGGTTAAATGTGACCCTAGGGGAGTGATTCTAACTGTAATGCGGGCGTGGCTTGTGAAATGACCATAGAGACATGTGATCCTATATAGAAGGATCACATGAGTTCTGTGATCATTTCAGGGAGAAGAACGGTCAGCTGTGTTTACAACAGCTGACCGTTCTTCTCTCTCAGCGGGGAGAGATTGTGGGTGACCGGCTGCAATCGGAGCCACCTGACCCGTGCATCGGCTTCCCCGCTGTCGAGTGGGGGCGGGAGCGTGCCGCCAGCGGTGCGCGCTCACCCCCTAGCTTCCCGCGCTCGACCAACGTAGACCTACGTCGATTTGCGCAGGAGAGCCACCCTGGTGCAGTAAAAAGGCGGTGGGTGGTCGGGAAGTGGTTAAATAACGAAGTTGGACACAGCCTGGCATCTAGTATTTTAACAAGGAGGCCTACAATGGCAGCCCCCATTATTTTTCCATGACAGAGTCACTTTAAGGGCTCATTCATATTGATGCATTGTGGTAAAACAGATTTTACCATACTTTATCACAACACCAGCTCATGCACAGTACCATGTGCATCAAAATTCAGCGCCATTCATTCAGAATATCTTACCACACCAGTACAATAGCTGCCAAAGCATGTGCAGTACAGTGCACCACAATGCACATAGTACAAAATTAAGTTTGCACTTTTGATGAGTAATAACTTACTTTAGATCCCCACAGAAAAACCACATTGTATAATGCTGTTTTACCATGCAGATTGTAACTAAATTGCACTGGTTTAACTATGTCACACACTTGCCCCAACCTGTTTGGCTTTCCATGGACCAAAAAAAGTGAGGCCCGTGGAGAAAATGGACGAAGGGGCACCATGACTTAAAGAGGAACAGCATCAGGGAAGGGTCAGCTAGGTCAGAGGGGTTGCAAGGGAGTAGTCCTTACCTGATTGGGGGAAAAGGCTGGATGGGCAAGGAAAAGATGTGAGGGTCAATGCAGATAGGTGGTGTTGGGTTCAGTCCAAAGAATATAGGAGAAGAGGTAACTTCCCTCCCATCCGCCCTTATGTTAAGGGTTGCTGAGGAGTACAGGTTGTGGGAATATTTTTGTGTTTTTGGAATCTAATGAGTTTATAAAAAAAAAAAATAAATAATATTAATACATGATTGTATGTTGGGGCGTTTTGTCACAGCAGTTGGAGGGTCAGGGGGTCTTTGGGGGGTCAGTGATTACTTACATTTTACCTAATAATGGGGGCCCATCTAGGGTATGGTGCTCCCCATTTGATTTGTGGTCATTTTCCCAGGAGTTAGGTCCCCTGGGAGGGAAAAAACTGGAAGTATGTGTGAGGTCGTAACGTTTTCGAGCCAGTTGGGGCGTGGCTGAGGACATGGACGATTACAGTTAAAATTGTGCCTTAAGGACACCCAAAGACCCCTTGTTGTTGGGCATTGCTAGAAGTTCATTGTTGAATTTTGTACTTATTGTTATGTTAAATGTGATGTTATTTATACTTTGATTAATAAATTAATAAATTAGCTGCTGTGGCTGTAATGAACCCATGTCATGCAGTCTGCGTCTTTATTCTAGTGCTTAAGGACCCAAGGTGACAATCCTTTAGGCATGGCAATCTTAGTGCAGCTGTCATAACAAAACATAACACCATCTATCTCTGGGGTGCAAAAAGTGCATTTTGGCATCTTGTTTGATGCTGGTTTTAATTAATGTCACAGCACTGTAATTCTGTTCATACTAATAATTAAGAGGGCAGCCAATGTTGACGCTGAGATTTGCCATACATTAGCTACCCATTCCCCAAATGTATTTTGCCATACATTCACTACCCATTTCCTTCAAGGAGTTTTTTGGTCATCGCATACAATTTAATTTTATAAAATCAGCATTGTAATAACAATACAACGTTAGTTATATTTGAAAATTCAATAAAGGCTTACTTAAAAAAATATATATATTTTTTTATGTTGTGAGTTCAGCCTGTCTGTTGATCATCTCTTTCCACAACATCCTGGATTCCCTGCATGCCTTGCAGCTTGGCCTCTAATGTTAACTTTCAATTCCTACGGACTACATATCCCATGGTACCTTGCTCCCTGCAAACATTGACTTCTGTACTGACTGTACCTCCTGAAACTATTCCTCTCAGCTCCTTTGTAGTTTAGAAGGCAGGCCCAGTGAAATGTATGACACACACTACCAACCCACAGGGAATAGTAAATGCATGTCACAGAATTCACAAAGTGAGTATACAAATGTCAAGAAGATCCTTTAGATTATTAGGAGTAGGCTAGAAATAATTGAAATACAATGTGGAAATTAATATATGATGTTACATGTTGACCATAGATACACTAATATGTTTTGCCACTTACTGCCCATCCCTCAGGTAGCCATTTATTCTTTTTTAAAACTTTCCACTATACATTTTCCAAAAGAAGTTCTACTCAACAATTGTCAGCATATTTTCTCCAACAGAAAAAGGAGCCCACTAGAACATTTGTGCTGTTTATAATGCGGCAAATATTATATTTACTATGCTTTTAATGGACGGTTATTGCTTACATATACTAGGCTAAGGTGGCATATGTATTCTAGAATTCAAATGTATTTGCCCTAGCTTGTAGAGGTGATAACTTTTGCGCAAACCAATCAAAATACGCTTATTGGGATTTATTTTACCAAAAATATGTAGCAGAATACAAATTGACATAAAATGATATAAAAATTTGATTTTTAATTTTTTTTTTATTGTGAATGTTATATAGCAGAATGTGAAAAATATTGGGTCTTTTTTTTCAGAATTGTGGCTCTTTTTTTGTTTATAGCGCAAAAAATAAAACTCTTGCAGGTGATCAAATACCACCAAAAGAAAGCTCTATTTGTGGGAAAAAGGGACATTCATTTTTTTCGGGTACAGCTTTGCACAACCACGTAATTGTCCTTTAAAGTAACGCAGTGCCGACTCGCAGAAAAATGGCCTGGTCATTAAGGGGGTAAAAACAATCCGGTCCAGAAGTGGTTAATGCAGTATCAATGCATAATCAGGGCATACTGTCTTATATCCTAATAGTTCAGTTTACACCACTGTGTTGAAAAAAAAGGAGTGTGCGCTGTACTTTTTTTTCAGTACAGCATGTTGCAAGGTAATAAACCACATTGTAACCCACTGCAGTTAATAATGATGAATAAAATGTTACTTTGTGTTATATTTTAATAAAGTTGAAAAAAAAAAGTAAACGATGTGATGTATCAGTACCGCTCCCCTCACAGTGCACACCAGCGCCCAAGTTTAAATGAGGACCTGATCACAAGGTCACAATTTGTTTAAATCTTGCCTTTCTCCCTCTTTTTATATTGGTCACTCATTTTTCATTTTACATTTTGCATTTAAATACATTATGAACACACAACGCTTGCTCTTTTTAGTGATGGCGCGTGAACTGAATATTTTATGGCAAGGACAGATCACAAATGATTTATTATGAAATGAACTTAGATTCCTTTAGACCTATCCTGTGCATCTCAATAAATGAAAGTACTATAAACCATGACAGGCTTTCATAGGAAAAATATCATCAGAAATAAAGGACTGTATATTATTTCCTCTTCTCAGTATCTTACTGTGGCCAACTGGCAAAGCCATACAAATCTGCATATGAATACTATGCCCTTGCTTTTTGAATGGATATGCTCTGTGGATCTGAATTCGAACACAGTTTTTTTTTTTTTCTGGATCAATCTTTAGAAAATAACACTACGTATCAAGAGTCTTCTCCTTTAGACAAGTGGAACTAAATGCCTTGGAGCCAGCCGAGGAAGCCATTACAACAGCTAAAAGCGTTCTTCCTTTGCCAAGCACAGTCATGTTTCATGGCAGATCTCTTGGTGAAGTCAGGAAGTCACCAAAATAGGAACGGATTAATGCTATTCAATCAAACAACCAAACACGCTATAATTTATCATCCTAGCAACAATTCAGACTTGTTTTAGGGAAAAAAAAAAACACTTTTTCTCTGTAAATTTGTAACACGGCATTTGCTGTTCAGAAATTAAATTAGCATTCAGACAGTTTTGTTTTAATTATTTTCTTGTTAAAAATTTCTTCCAGAACAAATAGGCACTTTGTGACCTAATATTTCATTGAATTTCTTTTACAGCTTGTTATTATCAAGGTCGAAAAAAAAAACTTCTAAAAACAGAATTGTTAAAAAAGAGACCTTTAAAATTAAAATAAATGTCTGCTGATTCTTTTTTTGCTGGTGCTAAAGATATTTAAGCATAGATTATACTTTACATTTTTTTTATTTTCTTATAGTGCTTTTATAGTTCTTGCATAATATTCAGTGTTTAACAATACAGATAAAACAATTAATTTATTTATACTCCAGTGGTGCATATAACACCCCACTTCAATATGTGTATTGGGGGGCCACTGGTCTATCACACCAGTTGTACAAAAAATTGGCCAGTGAGTTTGGCACTGTGTGTAGCAGAGTAAACGCAGCAAAAGAGGCAATATTGTTGCAGGACACAAATACACTTATAAAAGTATATTTAGAAAACACCCCAATCTGTGGTATTGGGGAGCCACAGTTTTATCACACCAGTTCTACAAATAATTGTCCAGTAACTGTTGTCACTGTGTGTAGCACAGTTAACGCAGCAAAAAAGGCCACATTTTTGCAGGACTACAATACACTCTTAGAAAAGTATACTGTTAAATAACACCCCACTTCAATATGTGGTATTCGGGGGCCACTGGTCTATCACACCAGTTATAACACATTAAAAGTGCTTTTGTCCCTTTTTGTAGTATTGCTGCAGAAATGCTCACCACACCAGTCACAATGCTGCACAGTGCACAATACAAATCCACTATAATATGCTTTCTATACTACAAAGTATATTATACGTGGATTACACCCTTATATAGTGCACTGCACACCTATACCAAATACCAGCCCTGAAAAGGACTTTTATGGATCTTAACAGAGCTATTTGTGTCACTGGCAATCTGTCCCTGATGCACTCGCCAACCTCTCCCTACGCTGACCAAAAACAGAATGTGAAATGGCCGCCAGCTCTGGTCTATTTATAAGGTAGGGGGCATGTCCATGTGCTGAAATGTTTCAATTGGCTGTCTTGTTCCACCTGATGGCTATGTCATGGGTCAAAGTTCTCCCCAATTTAAACTTATATGGCCGCCGCGAACAACGCCATGTGTTCGCAAAATTGGCGGGCTGCGAAAAATGAACCGCAAGGCCATCCCTAGTCAAAAGTGTCAGACTGTCTGCCATAATATAGTCCTGCTACAAATTGGCAATAACTGCCATTACAAGAATGTAAAAAAAAAAAAATTCCAGTATATAGTTTGTAGACACTATAACTTTTGCGTAAACCAATCAATATACACTTACTGGGATTTTTTTTTTTTTTTTTTAATCAAAAATATGTAGCACAATACATATTGGCCTAAATTTATGAAAAAATTAGATTTTTTTAATGTTTTTTTTTTTTTTTTACAGCAGTAAAAAATTTTTTTAATTATCGGTCCTAAAAAACCCAGTGGTGATCAAACACAACCAAAAGAAAGCTCTATCGATGTGAAAAAAAATTATATAAATTTAATTTGGTTACAGCAATTGACAGTTAACCACTTGAAGACAAGGCCTATTTCTGAGATTTGCTTACAAGTTAAAATCAGTATTTTTTGCTAGAAATTTTTTCTTTCAAATATTTTATTTTAATAATGCAAAAGCAAGAACATAAAGAAGATAACAATCGAAACATTTGCAATCTGGGTTACATAAGATTGTTGTACAATAAAGCAGATCCAACATTGATGACAATGCGTAGATGAGGCTAGAGTGAGAAATACAACAGAGATGTATCTGGGAGCTGTGATACCAAGTACGCACCAATTAAGTTAACAATAAGGAGAAGGACTGACTGCATAGAGTAATTAAAGTCTAAGTTATGGCTAAAGAGTCCAAGCTCCCTCATAGCTGAGTAGGTGGGAGGAATCTACAGCATCGTCGGGTGGGTCAAGGACTGCATAGAAATATGGTACAAATTTGGACCTATCTAAGATAAAACTGACCCAGACTGCTGAACATAAGGAAGAAGAAAAGAACAGAGAGAGTGAAGCGAGAAAGGAAAGGTGAGGGAAGTAGAAAAAGGAAGAGAGAAAAAGGGGGAGGGGGAAGCAGCCGATGCTAGAAATTTTTAATCAGAGTAAAGAATCAAGTCAATTAAACTCCTCGGATATTGGTCTGGTCAGTTAAGTAGCAGAGGGGGTTATTAATCTTTTTCAGCTTCTTTGGTGTTAATGCAATTAACAACAGGTGTACTTGATGGGCAACAATGAGACAATCTCCAAAACAGGAGCGGTTTTGCAGGTGGAGGCCACTGATGTTTTTATCCCTACTCATCTTTTCTAACTGTTTTTCACTAGTTTTGCATTTGGCTAGGGTCAGTGTCACTACTGGTAGCATGAGGCAATACCTGGACCCTATGGAGGTTGTACAGGCAGTCCAACTCCTCCAGGATGGCACATCAATATGTGCCATTGGCAGAAGGTTTGCTGTGTCTCCCAGCACAAGAGCATGTGTCTCAAGAGCATCGAGGAGATTCCAGGTGACAGTCAGTTACTCTAGGAGAGCTGGACAAGGCCATAGAAGGCCCTTAACCCATCAACAGGACCTGGAACTGCTCCTTTGTACAAGAAGGAACAGGATGAGAGTGGCCAGAACCCTACAAAATGACCTCCAGCAGGCCACTGGTGTGAATTTCTCTGAGCAAACAATCAGAAAAAGACTTTATGAGGGTGGCCTGAGGACCCAACATCCTCCAGTGGGCCCTGTGCTTACTGCCTGGCACCATGGAGCTCAATTGGCATTTTCCAGTGAACACCAGAATTGGCAGATCCGCCACTGGCGCACTGTGCTTTTCACAGATGAGAGCAGGTTCACCCTGAGCACACGTGACTGACATGAAAGGGTCTGGAGAAGCCATAGAGAATGTGATGCTGCCTGTAACATCGTTCAGCATGACCAGTTTGGTGGTGGGTCATTGATGGTCTGGGGAGACATATCCATGGAGGGATGCACAGACCTCTACAGGCTAAACAATGGCACCCTGACTGCCAATAGGTATCTGGATGAACTCCTTGGACCCTTTGTCAGACCCCACACTGGTGCAGTGGGTCCTGGGTTCCTGCTGGTACACGACAATGCCCGGTCTCAAAGGCTGAGAGTATGCAGACAGTTCCTGGAGGATGAAGGAATTGATACCATTGAATGGCCCCCACACTCGCCTGACCTAATTCCAATAGAACAACTCTGGGACAATAAGTTTCAGTCCATCCAACGTCGCCAGGTTTCACCTCAGTCTGTTCTGGAGCACAGGGATGCCCTTGTCCAGATCTGGGAGGAAATACCCCAGGACACCATTCATCGACACTATTAAATTTTAAATAGTTACATTATAAACATTATATACTATACATTATAGTGAAAGTAGGTGATTACTGAAGAGCTGTAACATGCCTCCATGTACAGTCACTGTTAGCTGGTACCATAAGAAGAATGACAATCCCTTATTACCTATACCAAGATTAATTTTTACAGGGCTGAACCTACATTTTACAGGACAATTCCATCTAAAAATGTACTTCAGTCTTGGGTAGCATCCCACTTCTATGGTCATCAAGAGGTATGTTTTTTTTACATTATGGAGAATGTAAATGTAGAATGTAGATGTAGACTCCCACTTCCACATAGTGAACTCAAGTATGGAGCAAAGCATGCAATTCTGCAATTCTACAAGACCTTTACAGCAGAGTACCTAAAACGTGTAAGAAGAAAATGGCTAGCTTAGCTGATGAACCAGCCTCTGAACTTCTAAGGATATGTTTTCACAGTTGTAAGGGGATATCTTTTATCAAGCCTATATTTGCTGTGCAGTCAATGTAGTAACAATTTCATCTGCTGCTTGTGTTGTGATGATGAAAGTTACAACTCGTCACTGTCCATTAGATCTTCTCCAGCTGTTTGGTGATTCTAAATTTATTATACATACAACTGAATTGATTTAACACATATTATGTATTGTGGAAAAAACAGTGCTCTACATGTTTAAAATCTGTATTAATTAATCTTTTGGGACATTATCAGAGAGTGTTTGTTCTATATATATTATCTTCTTAATTTTGGTCCAGGAAATGCCTGATGTCACATTTATGTGACTTCATAAATCTGCGCAGTCACAATGAAGGCCAATGGGACTAATTATTTTTGACACTTTTTGGAAACAATCTCAGAAGTTCCTCATGTATTTCAGAACTGAGAACAAACACAATTTTCGACACAAGGACATCTGGGAATGGTAATGGATTTCGTTCAGCTGGCAAAATACATCTGTACATTTGTTGAGCTTTCACAATCATCTCAATGTTAAAATCGCCTTCCTTTTTTTGTTTGCAAATTATAACTCTTGCGTTAGACGAATAAATCATTTTCTAAATATACATTATTTTGAATCTGAAAATGTTCCAGAACATTAAAGGCAGAAAGGTAGAATTGTATTTCAATCTTAAAACAAATATTTTTATATTGGTAGAGTCGTCACAACTATGACATACTAGATTGCTAACAGGATTACCAAGGCTACAGTTAGGGAATGTTACTTATACATTTTGACTGATAGTACAGTTATTTTCTCCAAGGTCTATTCCACAAGTAGACATTTGACATAGTAAAGAACCATGGATTTCTACTACAAATGTCAGAGCTTTAGAACTCCAAATATGAAAGCACGCAAAGTCTGATTTGGCAAGACAAATCATTCAGAGCAGTTAAAGTAGAGCTAAAAGGACAAACTTTTTTTTTTTTTGGCTTGGTAGAATAGAGTAGAGAGGGATTAGAACAACCTGTCAGTTTTTCTAGCTGTCACTGTCCACTTAAGGGAGTTTCCTCCCTCTCTTTGGCCTCTTTACTGTTATCATCAGAAGTGAAAGTAAAAGAAAATACTACATTTTGGTTTGACACCAGAACAGTAAGAGAGGGGAAAGCTTCCAATGGGGACAGTAGTTCTGGCGACCCTAGGGACACCCTGGGATTCCCTCACTTTGGAGGGATTTCTTCTCACTTCCTGTTTTGGTTATGGTACAGGGAGTGAAGGAATAAATCTCCAATGGGATACAGATGACAAAAAAGGACAGGGTTTATGGTCTTATTCTGTCCAAATCAAGGTGTTGCCTTCAGTTCTATTTTAAAAAGCAATTCCACGCCGGTGAAAGCATCCAATTAGCTACATATGCTACTCTCTAAACTCAGCAATTGTGCTAAAAGATACACTTACACTTTGCTCTTTCAGGGAAAATTGACAATGTCTGTATAGACACTGACCTACTGATGTTTACCTCTTCAACAAACCCCTGCTGCTCCTTCCTCTATCATAGCTGATGCATACTTGGTACTTCCACGTTTGGCATTGCATGTGACCTTCTCCCATGATGAAGTGCTCAAGCCAACTAGCAAACTGTTAGGCCCAAGCAATGTCACATGACAATGGGTGACATTTTTGCTTCCTTTAGGCTTTTACACTGGGTATTTTGGTGGCAGCTACAACAGAGGAAGAAGAAGTGGGTCCTACTAAAGAGTGGGTGGGCAGGGCTTGACACAAACACTATTAATTTTTTACTGAATGTGCAAAATGACAGTGTCTCTTTAAGTCGGAAAGATAACTGAATTTCCTTAATGTGAGTTCTATGTAATCCCCTGAAGAAAACTACACATAGCTCATAGTGGGTTAGTAGAAGTGTAATACTTGAAGCCTGTGGTGTGTAGCTTCCGCACTTTCTGCTTCCTATATCACTAATTGTTTTTTCAAATTTCCAAAGAAAGCTTGATTTGGGTTGGTTGCTGTGAGAAATTTCTTAATACTATTTTTTTTAACTGTTATTTTTTTTGTAGTTAACCCCGACTGTAGATTAAACAGTATTTCACATGAAAACTCTTCAAGCTCTCAAGTGTTAAGAATATTAAAATACACATTTCCCTTTTCCATAGGTTTGCAGGACCTCTCAAAACAATTATTTACTTACATGCCTATCTCTATATCTTCTAGACCAGTTTTATTACAAATCGACCTCCATTCCTTACTTAGCACAACATATATTACATTTATCATGGTCTGTTATAAAAACAATTTGGTGGTTTAACCACTTTACCACCGGAGGATTTTGCTGTCTTCCGTCCAGGCCACTTTCTGCGATTCGGCGCTGTGCGACTTCAACTGACAATTGCGCGGTCGTGCGACGCCGTACCCAAACGAAATTTACGTCCTTTTTTTCCCACAAACAGAGCTTTCTTTTGGTGGTATTTGATCACCTGTGCGATTTTTACTTTTTGCGCTATAAACAAAAAAAGAGCGTTTATTTTGAAAAAATAACAATATTTTTAACATTTTTTTATATGAAATTCCCCCCAAAAAAGATGTAAAAACCAATTTTTTAAAAAATTTTTGGCCAATTTGTTTTATGCTACATATGTTTGGTAAAAAAAAATCGCAATAAGCGTATTTTGATTGGTTTGCGCAAAAGTTATTGCGTTTACTAACAAAGGGAAAGATTTCTGTCATTTTTGGTGTTTTTTTTTAACGCGTAATGGCGGCGATCTGCGATTTTTTTTGCGGGACTGCGACATTGCGGCGGACAGACCGGACCCCTGACTGACATTTTTGACACTTTTGGGGGTACCAGTGACATTACTGCAGTAATCAGTGCTATAAATATGCACTGTTACTGTAAAAATGACACTGGCAGGGAAGGGGTTAATTTTATTGGAGAGGGAGGGGTTAATGTATGCCTGGTGCTTACTGACGTGTAGGGGGGGAGGGGACTGAGTGAGTCATGGACAGATCGGATGTCCAGCTATGCTGAACAGTCCGATCTGTCACTCCCTGTCACTATGGAGATCCGCCCGCTGTGTTTACACACAGCGGGCGGATCTCCAGACTCGATCCCCGATGATCGGGTAAGAGCAGCGGCGATCGCCGCTGCTCCTCCCCTGGCCCGACTCCCGCTGTGAATGAAAACAGCGGGAGCGAGCCTCCGGAGGCGCGCAAGCGCCGCCCAGAAGGGGGAGTGTCCAATCACGTTAATACTACGTGGCTGGACGATAACGAACCACTCTGCCGCAGTAGTATTACTGTGAGCGGTCGTAGAGTGGTTAAAGCCATAACTTGGCAAGAGTAAATACTACTGACAAGTTTTTATTATTGTCCACGATCCTGTTGAGGAAATTTACCTCACTTCCTGTCCCTCCAACAACACTTCCTGTTTTTCTGACAACAATGCTGACAGTATGAAGGGAGATCTTTTTACTGGGACAGGAAGATAGAAATTATAATATTAACACAATATAGGTTCTAACCCTGATGATGTGTTTTTCTGAAGTTTCTAACTAAATCTTCTCAGTGGGGACTGCAAAGAAAGCCTTACTGGGGTTCTATCCCTTTCTACACTGTCCAAGCTGGTTGTACTTTAAAAAAGGAAAATAGAACTGTTCTATCTAATATGTATTGACTGTTTTCCAATAACAAAAAAAAAAAAGAGAAAATTCCCAACAGATGTAGCCAATGATTATAGAAGTTGCACAAGTATAAGAGAACAAAACATATACATTTACAAAATTGAATACCTTACTCTGCATAATAAAATTCAGCAGATAATTGTATTTGGGATTTAGGCAGCTTTCAATCATCTAAAAATGTTGTGCCTTAATTCATACACTTGGGAATTGAGAAAAATGTGTATAGGCCAGTGATTCAAGCAATGAAATGCACTTTTTATTTTAGAATAAAATCATTATTTATTCGAAATCTCATTTGTAATAGCTTGGTGGCAGCACATTTACATTTGTTTTTTATCCGCTTAAGCCTGGAATAGTTATCTTATTACAACATTAGCTTACATGAATTCATGCAGATTCATGATTTTCCCTTTTGTTACCAATCACGCTGGTCTCAAAGAAAAGAAACTTCATTGAAAGCTTTTAGTCTGCCATCTGACTAAGATCTAATTACACATCCATTATTGTATAAGTCCCTTGGCATCAAGCCCAAATAATTTAACAAAACAGCAAAAAGAAATTACAAAATTATTTTAACATTGCTGTGAAATGGAAACACAGTTTTAGCTATGTAGGCACAATAGATGCCTATAAAGTATGTTTTCTCTTAGGTTAAGGCTTAAGTAGCTTTTTGTTTTTTGGTTTTAAGTAGCTCAGTCATACTGCTAACATCACCTGCGGAAAATCTCAAGCAGTAGAAATGAACAGATGGTGAACCAAATCATGCCCTATGATGTAAGTTATACAGTGGCGGTTTGTTGCATGCAACTGTTGCATTGTGCACTTATTAATCTCTGTTTTTTTGTTACAATGTAGCTTGCACTCTAAGAGCAATGTGTTCCATATTCCAAAAAGCTGGAACACCTTCAAACCTTTTAAGAACAGATCTGTACAACATTATTATTATTATATAGGATTTATATAGCGCCGACAGTTTACGCAGCGATTTACAACTTGAGGGTAGACAGTAAAAATACAATACACTTTAATACAGTAGGAATCAGAGGGCCCTGTTCGTTAGAGCTTACAATCTAAGAGGGAGGCTCAAGAGATACAAGAGGTAATAACTGTGGGGGATGGGCTGATGGAGAAAATAAAAGCACAGTTGTTAGGTGAATGCCAGATAGGTTTCAGATAGGTCAGATAAGTTTCTCTGAATGTGTTTTCAGGGATTGTCTGAAAGTAGACAAAGTAGGAGATGGTCGGACAGATGGGGGTAGAGCATTCCAGAGGATGGGATAAGCTCGGGAGAGGTCCTGGAGGCAAGCATGGGAAGTGGTTACAAGGGAGCTAGAGAGCGGGAGGTCCTGGGAGGAACGAAGAGAACGAGTTGGTCGGTATTTTGAGACCAGATTAGTGATGTAGCTGGGCGCCAAGTTATGGATGGCTTTGTAAGTTATGGTTAGTACCTTGAATTTAATTAGTTGGTTGAGTGGCAGCCAATGGAGGGATTGGCAACAAGAAGTAGCATACACAGAGCATTTTGCAATGTGGATGAGCCTGGCAGCAGCATTCATGATGGACTGAAGGGGCATAGTCTTTTTAAAGGTAAGCCAATGAGAAGGGAGTTGCAGTAATCGAGATGAGAGATGACCAGGGAGTGGATTAAAAGCTTTGTGGTATCATTGGCTAGGAAGGAACGTATCTTGGAGATGTAGCGGAGGTTGAGGAGGCAGGCTTTGGACAGTGACTGGATGTGTGACCAAAAGGTTAGTTCAGAGTCCAGGATTATACCTAGGACCTTGGCATGGGTGGATAGCAATTCCATGCCATTAGGGTTATTTTCTAAAGGTGAGGCAAAATTAGGTATGATTGTACATATTTAAAAAGCTGTGAAAAAATTGACAAATAATGTAAATTGTGTTGGAAAAGCAACAGATTAGTAGTGAATAAACAGCAAATTAAAACAGTGCTAAGACGGGGGTCGATTTACTAAGGCAAACAGGCTTTTCACTTTGCAAGGGAATTTTCCCCTATCTTAGTGAATGAGTTAAAGCTCTGTTGACTTCCATCATTTAATCATGTGCACGCAAAAATATATATATATATATTTCCCTTGCACATGATTGGGTAAACATGTACATTTAAGACTACCATTCACTGCTACGTGATTCAACTTTAGAAGGAGCAGGAATGTCACCCTATTAGAAGAAGGAGAAAAAATATTGATTTTTCTGGCAGGATCAATGATAAAATCATGTTACAGGGGAACGCAGAAAAATAAAAATGGCTGTGTTAATTCTATGGACAGATTACAGCACATACTGTACTTCTATTATGCCAATAGTTAAATTTTAAAGAAAGAGAAAATAAAATGTATGATCTTATCAATGTTTTGTTGGTCCTATGTTTTCCCATCAATAGGCTGAAGGAGATGAGATGACCAAGATAGCAAAAGTTCACCAGTAAACTTTCCCCTCTGGTGTACTTTTTACAATTATTTTAAAGGGAAAAAGGGTATTGACTGAGCTATGAGAATTAGGTAGAAAATATAAGTGGGGCATATAATTGACATTGTGTTATTTTTCCTTGCCTGGAGCCCCACTTTAATTCTTTCTCAATAGCATGGCTGTCAAATCCATGGGAATAACACAAACAATATGTGTTTTGGTTTTCTTTACTTTTTTTTTCTGTTTACTGAAATTGCACATGATTTATGATTTGTGTTCAGCTGAAATACAAAAAGAACTAGTGAAGTTCTGTTGTAAAACACAACTCTTGTAAAAATGACAGCTGAATGAAACACAACGTAGTAGACATTAAGGTATGACTAAATTGCAGGAGGAATGCTATTACTACAAAATACGACAAGGCATTAATATTGGGAGGTTTTACAATGAGTAAGCTCTTTAAAAGGGTTATGTATATGTTCCTTGTTTTGATGAAAGTTAGTGATGGTGCACGTAATCCAGAGTCAGCAAATATCTCCAATCTTTGTACATCATGCTCGAGAGAAATGTTCAGAACTCAGGAAAAATATTTCAATTTTATTTGCAGTTACTATTGATTCTCATTTGCTACAGAATATAACTCTGGCTCTAATAAATTAGTTTTCAGGTTCCCGTTTACTACTATAGCTGATAGTTTACTAACCAGATATGTCAAGCTGGTGTTTCATTGGGATGTTTGCAGTCCTTAGCCTGTTTAAACATTTTACCAGAATAGACCCCAAGCTGTTCTGTAGTTCATTATGCCTACACTTCATTAAATGCATTTTTGGATAACTACTGTTGCTAAGAAGGGTTGTTTTTCTAGCACATTTTTCTTCTATAAAATAGAAATGTACCATGAATTGTTATTACTACCGAAAAACTGCTTAAAATGGTGTTAAAGGTGTCTAGGGAGTAAACTGTCCTTTGCAAGATATAACGTTCTGAAAATTAGGCCTTTGGAGCTGTATCTAATTTTGGGTACAACTTTGTTTCATTTGTAGTATATTGAGCCCCACTTTACAGAAATGTGAGCATAGCAAAAAATAATATATTTTTTTTAAATCTCACAAAGTGCTTGGTGGAAGGAAATGCAATTAACACATCACATTTAACTCCAGAGACATTTTAACAGTGCTCCTGTTCTTCTTTAGCACATTAGTAGGAATGTGTTCCTGTTCCAGAATGGGTAAATTTTGGAGCTGAGCTGATTGTCAGAACAGATTTGCTGTGAGTTGATGGTGGGTGGCTATTCAGTGTAATCGGGGGGTGTGTGGTGAAGAGGAGGCATTATAAAGGGGTGGTGTACAATGGCCAAGAAAGGAAGGCAGTAAGGTGACCAGTCTCCTGGTAAGAGATGGTTTCTGTACCCAGATAGATAGACAGGAAGCAATGCATTGTAAATGGGGGTGAGGTGGGGGGAGAGATGTGGTGTGAGCATGGGGTTAGGTAAGAGTGAGGTGGCAGGAAAGGAAGGAGGTGGTTTGTGGGATGTGCTATTATCTGGAGGGGTTGTGAGGTGTCTGAGGAGGGATGTGTTTTTAGTTGTGGGGTGAGATGGCTGGGGAGGGATGCCCTGTGAGTGGAGTTGAAGTGGCTGGAGTGGGATGTAGTATGAGACGGGGCAAGGTTAGTGAAAGGCATTAGAGTAGTGGTTGGATGAAATGACCAGGGAGGGACGAGATTTCAGGGAGAATAAGGTGGCCAATGAAGGCTGAAATCTAGCTGTTGAAATGCCTTAAAAATATATGAAAAATGCTGAGCGAATGTACAGTCAATTATTAATTTTTTAAGTACGCATTTCTAATACTAAGTGGGACCCCCATTTTACTTTCAGAAAATACCCTTTATAATTGTAAGCCTTACATTTATGCTATGCTCTTTCTTTCTTTCATCACAATACAGAAGTGAACTAAGTTCTGAGGTCCCCAAAGTACACTTTGGAGATTAAGTGATACCCTTTATTGGCTAACTTGAATTATTAAAGATGAAAGCTTTTAGGATAACTCAGATCCCTTCATCTGGCTTTATAAAATGTATAAACTCTGACAAAGAGACCTACAGTAAGTTATCTTTAATAACCCACTAAGATCAACAGCAGGTATAGGATTGTGTATATGGGATTGTATGGTTGGGTTTTCATTACTGTTTTTCTTTTTTATTGGTTGAGCCAGATGGACTTGTCTTTTTTCAGTTCCAAACCAAATAAGGTGAAAGACACACCTTTCTCCTGCGCTCAGAAAATGAGGCTCCCCGACTGCTCTTCCCACAGGACTTTACAAAAGGCGTCTCAGATGGTCTTGCTGCCCTAAAGGACTGGGGCAGTCCAACCGTACTGCAAACAAACAATACAAATGGAGGGCTCTGAGGAAGAGGCGTAGGCCTCGAAACGCGTCAGCTGTCATCCTAATAGGACAATGTACTTTCGTATGGACTACTTCTGACACTCAAGTTTCTGAGTCCGATATGATTGATTTCATCTGCGTTTGGGAGTAGCCATTTTTATGTTACAACAATAAAACCATTATTGAGGATAATGCGCTAGGTCGGTGCACCCTTTTTGTGTTTTTTTGTGTATTTTTTCAACCTGACAAACTATGTAACTATGTAACTAAAATGTCAAACTTTCTGATCTATTCAATGGCTAACATGGTACAACACTCTACTAATGCTGAGTGTCATCTGCATAATCAAGACCTGTAAGGCGAATCAAAAAGCTTTGTTGATCCTGTGCCCATTGAAAGACTCACATTTCTGTTCTTAGATAACATAGGTACTGTGTATGTAACATGCAGAGATGCCCTTCATCGTATCACCACTCTTGTCCCTCAGCTTGCAAAGTCTGGTCATTCTATCTAAAAAAGGTGTACATTTACCTATTTTCAGCCTGATCTGGTTCGGCCACATGGTCACTGTGTCAGTAAGCAGTTGCTGCAGGGGAGAAGAGCGAGCACTCAAAAACAGCTGAGAAGTCCGGGAGTGGTGACATCACCCATAGGCTCCAATATTCTGGAGTGGTGACATCACCCATAGGCTTCGATATCCTGGAGTGGTGACATCAACCATAGGCTCCAATATCCTGGAGTGGTGACATCACCCATAGGCTCCAATATCCTGGAGTGGTGACATCACCCTTAGGCTCCAATATCCTGGAGTGGTGACATCACCCATAGGCTCCAATATTCTGGAATGGTGACATCACCCATAGACTCCAATATCCTGAAGTGGTGACATCACCCATAGGCTCCAATATCCTGGAGTGGTGACATCACCCATAAGCTCTGATATCCTGGAGTGGTGACATCACCCATAGTCTCCGATATCCTGGAGTGGTGACATCACCCATAGGCTCCAATATCCTGATGTGGTGACATCACCCATAGGCTCCAATATTCTGGAGTGGCAACATCACCCATAGGCTCCAATATCCTGGAGTGGTGACATCACCCATAGGCTCCAATATTCTGGAATGGCGGCATCACCCATAGACTCCAATATCCTGGAGTGGTGACATCACCCATAGACTCCAATATCCTGGAGTGGTGACATCACCCATAGACTCCAATATCCTGGACTGGTGACATCACCCATAGGCTCCAATATCCTGGAGTGGTGACATCACCCATAGGCTCCGATATCCTGGAGTGGTGACGTCACCCATAGGCTCCAATATCCCAGTTGTTGTCGGCACTCCCTCCTCTCCCTTGTAGCAGCCACTGACTGACACTTTGGAGACAGAGCTGTGGATTAGGCTACCAGAACAAAGCATGAGAACAGACCATGAATTATACTAAGTGATTTACAGCATGTTGTTTCATAATGCACATAGTGACAACATAAAGTATTATTCCAAACCTTTAAACTATTGTATACAGTTTAATCTTCACTTTCCTTTAGCTAAAATGGATAACAAATGCAATTTTTTTTGCAAATAACTAACATGCAGTTGCATCAGTTTATACAATACTATATAAAAACAGTTGGCTAATATTTACCATTATGGGCACATTTTGTAGGCAAACTATATTTTCTCATCACTATAAAAGTGTCAATGTACGTTAGGAACAGTAAAAGAAATGCCTTTTTCTTTTTCTATCCGCGTAACAATGCAGAGACTGCAAATTTTAGAAAAGGAGACATTAAACAAAATATTGTTAAAAATGAATGAAATGTGCTTGGACCGAGAAAACAAGCCATTGTGTGCTACTTATTTGATTACTATATTCCCTGCTACTCCAAACTAAAGGAAAAGGCTGTTGGAGGCTTTTCTGTGTTTGTAACACAATTGCTTGACAGAAAAACTCACAGAGGTTCAATAAAGATCATATTATTATTGGCTAATGAATGTTTTTAGCTGCCAGCTTTCATGACTACTTAGCTTCCTTCCTCGGGCTATGGCACCAGCTCAAAGATCATTTATTTGAAGGGTGGCGGTGAAATTCAAGGTTGAGCCCAATTATAACACTATAGGTCACGGAGAGAATAATTTCATTTGTTCTGTGGTACTGATTATGAATTCTCTTTAGACTTTATTATCTTCGGTATAAATCTGTGGAGCCAAGTAGCACTATAAGTAACATATCATGAGAGGCAATATAACTGTTCTTGATTCTGCAATAGCGTCACATGAAAGATGACAGACATCAATAAAGTCCTGAGCAATAAATCGATGAGGTAGCATGCAATGCATACACAATTCTAATTAAAGCAATGATTATTTTTCTTTGTATTTTCTTGCAGAACATCCTTTATACAGCTTGAAAGGAGGGACATTTTTGAAATAGTATTCTAAAACTTCACACTGGTTCTGTCTTTTATTCATATTTTCAAACACAAACTTTAATAAACTGTCAGCACATTTTCTTCGTAAAACATGGGCATTCATGGACATGCTGAGTGTGGCAAGTTTTTTTTTTAATGAGAAATGCTGAACAGACCAGAGAAATATACAGCTCTTCCGGGTATGGGGTGCATGGGACTCATTCCCCTTTCTCCCATGTACCAGCATGACTTACGCAAGGCTTCTTCTACTTTTTATTATTATTATTATTAATATTATACAGGATTCATATAGCGCAGCACTTTACAACATTGAGACAAACAGTACAGTTACAATACAATTCAATACAGGAGAAATCAGAGGGTCCTGCTCATTAGAGCTTACTTGCTTTTAGCCCCTTTCACACGGGTTTTCCAATCAGGTCCACCTGTCAGTTTTTTCAGGCGGACCTGATCGGATGCTCCATGCACTTCTATGAGGCAGGGGATGTCACCGGTGACATGTCCGCTGCCACCTGATCCGATGTGGTCCGTAAAATAAAGACGGATGGAAACCTTATTTTCCATCCGTCTGGAGGATCGGATCAGAGGAAAACGGACAGGTGGTCCGTTTTCCTCCGATCACCCAATGGGGGGAAAGCAGGGATCTGACAGCTCCATCTCTGCAAAGTAAGCAGAGATGGAGCTGTCATCCGCCTGCTCAGCAGGGACCGGCGGATCGATCTCCGCTGGGCAAAACGGAGTCTGCTGGGTGAAAAGCCAGTGTGGAAGGACCCTTTCTTTGCAGAAAAGGCACTGGTCATGCACAAAGCACAGATTTAACTTTTTGTTTATGTTTTTTGCTTTTGTTGATTTTAGCATTAAAGGTATCCAATCACTATTTCAACCGCCTTCTACTTAACCTTCCTAGCGGTATTCCCGAGTGTGGCTCGGGGTTACATTTCAGTGCCAAAAGCGGTAACCCCGAGCCACACTCGGGGTACCGCCAGAAGCATCGCTGGATCCTGGTAGAGGGGTTACTTACCTTATTACCGGGATGTATGCGGATGGTGTGCAGAGGCAGATCCTCCTCCCGATGCTCTCTGTGCCCCGGCTTCCGTCTCCTGCGACGTGACGCTCGCAGGGGGGTGGAACCGGCAGCAAATTCAAAAGTAAAACACACCAAAAACAATGATACATTGCAAAATAAAATTAATTCACATTAGTTTGCCCCCCAGTGCCCTTTCCTGCAGTTTTACTGTACTTTATATATATATATATATATATATATATATATATATATATATATATATATACACACACACATACATACATACTTTAACTTATTTATAGTCATTTATTATATTATGATTTATGATTTTGTGTTTCAAACTTTATCATACCCGAGATGTTATAAAGAAGAACGCACAGTAAAAAAAAAAAAAAAAATCATATGTAAATAGTTGGTTTGGGCTGCTCATTCTTAAGAATTACATGCAAAATAATTGTACCGCTTTCAGCACCTAAAATCGGAAAGAATCATACAGCCAGGGAGGTTAAAGGATAAATATGCTTATTCTAACATGATCCCGTTTTTTTCAAGCTATCATACCCCCTTAAACATTGCAAACACCTAATGAGTTTTCTTGAGCATTATGGTTTAAGAATAGTTTGCATCACATGCAATTATATAGCTGTTCAAAGACCAAGCATGCTAAACTATACAAAGCAAAGACCTTTCATTGTTTCTACTAGCTAGTGAGAGACCAGCACAAAATCAATTATAGTAACTTTTATGGTTGTAGAAAATCTCATGGTGCTCAATGAATTGATAATTACAGTTACATAGTTAGTCTGGTCGAAAAAAGAAACAAAGTCCATCTAGTTCAACCAATAAAAAGGGGAAAACAAAACTATTTTTTTTTTTTTTGGAGATAAAATCATTTATTTTTTGTTTCAATCGTTTTTCTTGAAGTTTTCAAACATGAACATAAACAATAAATGAAGTACATAAAGGTACAAATATGTAAGAATGCGTCATATTACATCATAACAAATAAGACCATCTACCTGCCATATTACCCTAAACTAATTTTTATTCTTTTTTTCTTTCCTATATACCTATAGTTGAGCCAGAGGAAGGCAAATAATCCAGGCTCTTGATGGAGTCTATACCACATTTTCACAGCTCACAGCTCTTACTGCCTTTCTATATTTGGAGATTAAATCTCCTTTCCTCCATATGAACTATGGAGTAACAAGTACAATTCCAAGATAAACTTAACTAGTCTAAAAAATGCACCCTCCTAACACCTATGCTGCCTAACCTGTGTAAGACCACTCTGGTCTGGTAACAAAATCCCATTTTCCTTGTGTAAGCCAATGGCAGCTGCAGGAGAGAGTAGGTACTGCCAACAACTACGACATGGGAGCATGTGGGTGACATCACCGCTCACTGGCATTCCCAGCCATTGTCAAGTGCTCTCTTCTCTTCCCTGCAGCCACCACTGGCTGACACAAGAGATTGTGTGACCGTACCAGAGAAGGCAGAAAATAGAAAATATATTAAAAGTAGTTAGCTTACGCTTCCACTTTTAAAGTTCATAAATTTTACGACATAAAAATGACAATGTAGTATTTCTGGCACTTGCAGATTATGCATTGTTGTTTTGGATGGATATTTTGCCCATATTTTCTTTCATTTCTTTTAATAGCTCAAGGTGCAATTTACACACAGAAGTGAATGACTTATCCTTTAGCAGATGGCTCAGTTCAATTTCTAAATAAAATTAACTTTAAAACTTAGCCATACAAAATACTGAAATGATTTCTGAATGATCCAGGAATTGTAAATACCCAAAAATATGGCGATATGATACTATGATACGATACTACTACTTGGTGCACCAATGGTAAACCAGTTACTCCTGAACTAATGTTAAATTGGAAAAGTCTTAATAACTTCTCCCAATGTGTGTAGTTGTGCTGATAAATACTTCTATATATTATAGCAGTAGTGACCTTGCTTATGCTAAAAGGTGTCTTGATATGAAACATGTAATGTTTATAAACTGTTTTGCATTTTTTATTACTTTCACAGACTAAGGCTCCTTTCACACGGCCGCTCCGTGTGAAAGGTCCGCTGCGGGACTTTTTTTTTTTTTTTTTACCACGGAGCGGATGACATTTCTGTCATCCGCTCCGTGTGCCCGCATATCATCCCATCCGTTTGCGGATGATATGCGGACATAATGTATGTCTATGGCACTGCGGATGTCAGCGGATGACACCGCTGACATCCGATTTTCCTTCCTTTCCGTGTTTTACACGGAATAAATAATGGGTTCTGTTCCATTTGTAAAAACGGAACAGAACTGAATGGAGGAAAATCGGGTGTCAGCGGGTGGTATTCCGCTGACACCCGCAGTGCCATTCACTTACATTATGTCCGCAAATCATCCGCAAACGGATTGGATGATTTGCGGACACACGGAGCGGCCGTGTGAAAGGAGCCTAATACATAGTAGTTTCAGTAGACTAGAGGGCTAGAAGGTATTTAATATGAAGGTTGTAAAGTAGGGAGCATTATTTTCAATCACATGGCTTCTCTGTAATCCAATTGTAAGAAACTGTTCTCCAATCACTAAAATATAAAGGTACAGATCAGTGTGCTTCTCTCGGGGGAAAATAATTCTTAAAAGCCTGCTCCTGAATTTGAAACATGTAATGTTTATGAACTTTTTTTTTTACATTTTTAATTACATTCATAGATTAATATATAAATGTCTCAGGAGATTATCAGGGCATATGTTATTTATTATGAAGGTAGTAAAATAGGGAGCATTATTTTCAAATCACATGGCTCCTCTATAATCCAATTGTAGGAAACTGTTCTCCGATCACTAAGCAATAGAAACACAATGAAATATGAATGCTTCTATCAGGGGAAAAGAAAGCTTAAAAGCTTGGTCCGGGCTGCAAAATTGGCACCTACCAGAAAGCAATTGGCAGCAAAGTAAAATGAAATACATTTTAAACATTAAATGTACAGGTGTAAGTACTGCTAAATACATACATGTGAAAGTTTTGGCCCCTTAACGTAACTTTATTCATTTGGGGTTTAGCATTTCTTTTAAACATAATGTTTAAGATAAAATATTTTTAAGAGCTTTCTCAGAAACGTGTGTAGCACACATATCTCGAATTGTTAAGGTGGAACTGTTGTGTGGAGTTCCAGCTCATTCCACATTTCATGACAAGTTGATATGAATTCCCATGAGATACAGAGTGGAAGAACAGCCGTTGAACATGAACGGTTGAATGGTTTCCTGATTGTTTGGTCATAAAAGAAGTTCAAATGTTTCTGTTCTTTTTTCGTGCATACAATAAAACACAGAACCTTTGCTTAATAAAAAGAAACCTTTACTTATAGCTTGTGGGTGAAAACTGAAAAACAAAGTCAAGACATAGCCTAAAAATGCAGCCTTTTGACACAATATTGAAAAGCATTGTGCTTATTTTATTGGAAATACGGGAATATAGTCATGGTTACAAGGGAGACCATTTTATTTACCTTTCATTAAAGAGTAAGGGACATATTCTTAATAAATGCATTAATTGTAGTGGGAACAGATTTAGGATTTTACACATAAACCCTTGGTATGCAATGGTAACTCCAAAGACAGGCTGGAGCATAGGTATACTTAGAGCAATGTCAGTTATCCTGCTGCTGGTGACAACTCACCAGTGACAGGATCACTAACACACCACTTATCTAATCACATGGAGTATATCCAGCCAGACAAGCAAGATTAAATTATTTTGCTGCTCCAATGCAGGAAATATTGCAGAATTCCAGGCTAACAAGAGAAATTATCCTTTTGGAGCAGTAGTTTCCTTGCCCAAATGATTCTGCTGATAGCAATGTGTCACCAGTGAAAGAATTGCCCACTTGACAAAACCCTTAGGCCCCTTTCACATGGGAAATGTCTGTTCAGTCTAGGATCCCCTGCTGAATCAAATCAGAACAGTACAGGTGTCACATCTTTTCAAATTTTTCCTCCATGGAAAAAAACTGGGTGAGCAAATGTAAGCAAACTTGAATCCGCACATCTGCCCACCTCTGATCAGGTCAGTTAAAGTGGACCCAAACAATTCATTCGGACAGACCTTACATCCACCCATACAAAGGAATGTATTTCTGTCTGTTTTGAGCTGTGTGATCACAGATCAAAAGATGGACATGTGTACCACCGGTGTGAAAAGGGGCTTAAATGTCAGTAAGATTATCAGTACTAGGCCTGCCCTGCATGTTTGTGATAGACAGATGTTTTTCCACACTTGTTGTTACACTAACAAGGCCTAAATGCCTCCCATGGTACAGTACCTACATCATATGTATTACAATTTGGCCAGCAAGTTGAGGGGAGAGACACACAGAGAGACTAGATTATCCAGAATAGGAAGCTTTGGAGTCTGTGATACTACCAAAATGTGATGTTCTCATTTTTTTTATTTATTTAGCGTTTTAGCAAAAAAGCTCTGGGAGAGTGATATCATGAAAAGCATCCAAAACAGACCCAGAAGGCAAGATACAGTATACTATATGCAGGCAAAAAAAATCTTCTACTGTGAGCATACCAGATAACCCGTGAAGGTGTTTAGAATAGTACAATATCAAAATTATCTGATCAAAGCTAATAGAAAAACATGCTGCAACTGTGGCTCCAGTGCTCTCTCAGGTTAGCCGAATCAAAACAAGACTAAATAAAAAAAGGGGGCAAGGGGTAGAAGTGTTGTGGACATATGGGGATGTTCAAGTGGAAAAAGGGGAAAGAGCAGAGGGAAAGGAGGGGATGGAGACAGGACAGGCACTGTCCGAGGCAGAGACCATGGCAGGGACAGACAAGTGAAATCAGGCTTGGGAGGCCAGCATTGTGTTATACTCGGAGCAATGTTCTCATGTTTTCAAGACTCAAGTCTTAGGCTGGGTTCACACTATTGTGAATTGGATGCAGGTTTCCTGGCATCCAAATCACATGTCAGGAGATTGTCTCTATGGAGCCGGTTCACATATCTCCGGAGTGGCTCCAGTGCAGTTTGCACAGGAGTCATGTGCGTCTTCTGGTCCATTTCAGGTCCGAATTCAGCCAAAAATTCAGATGGAAATCATACCCGAAATGATGAAAAGGGACACACCAGAGACCTGCTGTGAGCTGCTTCTTGCGGCAGTGTGAACCCAGCCTCAAGCTCGAGACATGAAAGTTCAGGGAGCAATGGTGAGATTTCATGAATTGTCAATTTTTTCAAACTCGGTTAAAAAGTAAAGCGGAACTAAACGTATCAATTCAACTAACAGAGACATAGATACCGATAAAAAAATGATGGATTATTTAACCCTTATATAAACAAAACATTTGATTGGAGTTAGGCATAATCACAAAAAAAAAAATTAAATAAATTATTTTTTTTCCCTTTAGCTCCACACATTCCCCAAATTTTTTTAGTCTACTGTCCTCTAAGACAACCTCAGTGAGCACCAAAGATGCTTTCTTTGAACATGAGGTGGTTCTTCGTGTTGATTAGTCACAGAGTTAAGGAGGTAATAGCAGGTATCCTAGTATATCTGCTTATAAAATGCAATGGAGTATTACTATAGGATGTATGGTTGGTGTGAATTTCTTGATACAACTGGGAGTTACATACAGTCCTTATTTTCTTTTATGTATAAACTGATACATGAATCAATGTCCTGCTTTGATCATTCTTTCCCTTCATTTCTTTTTATCTGACAATATACAAATCAGATGTGAGATTTTCTGATGTTTTAGCATGGTCAGAAACATTTTAAACGTATTTTCTTTAGTATCCACTGCACAGTACTATTTTGATCAAAGATATTTGCATGCATACAGCAGTGATTTTAAATCAATTTATTTGAGCTAATGGTTTATTCTCTGATATCCATCAATTCATGACTTAGATTCAAAATGTTAAAGTATGTGGAGCTTTTGACACTGACAGGCAGAACCATATTGAGATTGATTTATTATCTTTGTCATTTCAGATTCTTTCAGACCGGTATAATTCTATTAACTCCCCAAACTGCTGTTACATATGTCAATAAATAGAAAGACAGACTTGTATTGTCTTACATACCATTAATAAATGCCTGAAAAAGTAGATTTTTTTTAACACACCTCAATTTTAAGGTAAAAATAAATCTGAGGGGGGCATGGCCAAGAGTGGCATATGAGAGGATCTGTCTCACAGAGCTCCAGCAATAGATCCTGCAAAGATCCTGATCCCGGCCTGAATTTTGGAAGGACTTGTTCCCAGACTCTGCTGCTTATCCCTCTGAACCTTCTGGCATCACTGGCTACCCAATCCAGCGGCATGATGACCCGCCTAAATTTTGGAAGGACTTGTTCCCAGACTCTGCTGCTTATCCCTCTGAACCTTCTGGCATCACTGGCTACCCAATCCAGTGGCATGATGATCCGCAAGCAGAAGGAAGACGGCGGGCAAACTGACTCCCAACATGGCGCTGCGGCAGCCCTGTCTCAGCGTCCTCGTGGGGAGAAGCACAAAGAAGTGAGTAAACCTCCTAAAACACACAAGACAGATGGGAAAGAGCCCCCCTAAAACATGCTTTACTATGCCAGAGGTTGAGGGCTTCAGAGACAGATTTGGGGGAAAACCCGGCCATCCTTCATGCTGTGGTAGTGGAAGAACCTGCCTATCAGGGCCCCATACCAATTTCAAAGCCCACTACTGACACTGAGGAGGAAGCAGAGGAGGATGAGAGTGAACAACCCACCCTGGGAGATATACTAAGGCTAGTTCATAAATGCACAGCATCAGTTGATATCCTAAAAGAGAACTTTGGGGGGTTGAAGGAGGAACCGGGCTTAATCTGGCATGATTTATAAAAGACCAGGAAGCACACCACAGCGATTCAGGGACATATTAGTAATGTGGAGGATAAGATGGCCCTGCTCATCTGGGAGGCACAGATTACCACAAGGCTAGCAAAGGCTAATGAGCTTGAAAACGAGGACATTGAAAATCCGTTACGCAGGAACAATATTCACATTGTGGGGATCCGTGAGAAGTTTGAGGACCCTTGGAATACCAAACCCCAAAGGTGCTCCGTGCAGGGTGCTCTACAGGTCCAAGGCTGTGGCCTCTCTTATATAGGGGACCCAGTCCTTGAAGGTCTCCAAGACAATGCTCACCGTGAAGGGTGGAGATTGGATTCTTGCTTATAGCAGTTTCCTGCTGCAGGACTGGTGAGTCCATTTTAAATATTTACACAGCAAACAAACCTTAAAGGGTTAAAATTGCAAAATTGTCAATATTTTATGCACTGTTCCCTTTAATAAGATTTTGACATTTACACTTAGGGGTGTACTCACTTTAGTTGCCAGCAGTTTAGACATTAATGGCTGTGCGTTGAGTTATTGTGAGGGGACATCAAATTTACACTGTTATACAAGCTGTATACTCACTACTTTACATTGTAGCAAAGTGTCATTTCTTCAGTGTTGACACATGAAAAGATATAATAATATATTTAAAAAAATGTAAGGGATGTACTCACTTTTGTGTGATACTGTACATGAAAAATTTCAAATCGAATCTACTTGTCATACAGGTGCAGAAAAATTGGGCCTTGGTTGTTGGTGGTGCCTGAACACCGCAACCCCTCGCAGTTACTCTTGCTGGGTGCAGGAACGGGCCATGCTGGTAAGAATTCCATATGAATTTGAAATCGCATGTACTTGTCATACAGGTGCAGAAAAATTGGGAATTGGTTGGAGGTGCTTGAACACTGCAACCCCTGGCAGTTACTCTTGCTGGGCGCCGAAACGGGACCTTCTGGTAAGAATTCCAAACAAATTAAAAAATTGCATGCAATTGTCATAGAGGTGCAGAAAAATTGGGCCTTTGGTGTTGGTGGTGCCTGAACACTGTAACCCCTCACGGTTACTCTTAATGGGTGCTGGACACAGGGACAGGGCCAGCTGTTAAAAATGAAATACAAAATTTAAATTGTATGCACCTGTCATACAAGTGCAGAAAAATTAGGTCTTGGGTGTTGGTGGTGACCTAAACCAAAAACATTGTTGGAAGCTAGCAATCAAGATTGCAGAATAATATAGGCAGCATATGCAGTCTTCAGAGATGGCAGACCCCTAGCAAATTCAATCAGTTACATCAGCATCAGGGGCTTGATAGCTGCTGTTGATCCAGGACTGATTCATTTTGATAAAAGTCAGCTAGTAAACAGAGTCTGTGGACAGACGCACTCTTTTGTCGGTCACAAATCCTCCAGCAGCACTGAATGTCCATTCGGAAAGCATGCTGGAAGCAGGACAGGGCAGTAGCCCCATTGCATATTGAGCAAGTTCTGGCCAGTGGTCCATCCTCAAGACCCAGTAACCCAGTGGATGCTCAGTTGAATAGGTCTCCAAGTCTGTTCTTGCCCCTAGATAATCATGCACCATATGGTGGAGACACTGCCGATGGTTTCTTAAACCTTCTCGGGGAATGATCATTACATTTTGAGATTTTTCAATTGACCTGCCTACGCTGGGGGGTCCCAGACATTGATCTGTTGGCATCCAGGTTCAACAACAAGTTGGAGAGATTTCTGTTCAGGACCAGGGATTCACTCGCAGTCGGAGTGGATGCTTTGGTGACTCCTTGGGAGCAGTATTCCCTGATCTATGACTTTCCTCAGGTACAGCTAATATCACGTTTGTTGCGCAGGATCCAGCTGGAGGGGAAACCAGTAATTCTGGTAGCTCTGGCTTGGCAAAGGAGGTTTTGGTATGCACAAATCCAGAGGTTGGCAGTGACGAGGCCTTGGGTTCTTCCACAGCATCCAGACTTGCTCTCTCAAGGTCCGATATTCCACCCTGCTGTACAGTCTCTAAGTTTCATGGCTTGGCTATTGAAGACTTAAGAACAGGGTGTATCTGGCCCCGTAGTTCATACACTAATAAACGCCAGGAAGCCAGTCTCTAGAAATATTTATTACAGGGTCTGGAAATACTACATTGCCTGGTGTGAAGCCAGGAAATGGCATTCCCACACATACAGCTGCAAGAAAAAGTATGTGGACCCTTTGGAATGATATGGATTTCTGCACAAATTGGTCATAATATGTGATATGATCATCATCTAAGTCACAACAATAGACAATCACAGTCTGCTTAATCTAATAACACACAAAGAATGAAATGTTGCCATGTTTTTATTGAACACACCATGTAAACATTCACAATGCAGGTGGAAAAATTATGTGAACCCTTGGATTTAATAACTGGTTGAACCTCCATTGGCAGCAATAACTTCAACCAAACATTTCCTGTAGTTGCAGATCAGACGTGCACAACCGTCAGGAGTAATTCTTGACCATTCCTATTTACAGAACTGTTTCAGTTCAGCAATATTCTTGGGATGTCTGGTGTGAATCGCTTTCTTGAGGTCATGTCAGAGCATCTCAATCGGGTTGAGGTCAGGACTCTGACTGGGCCACTTCAGAAGGCGTATTTTCTTCTGTTTAAGCCATTCTGTTGTTGATTTACTTCTATGCTTTGGGTCATTGTCCTGTTGCAACAACCATCTTCTGTTGAGCTTCAGCTGGTAGACAGATGGCCTTAAGTTCTCCTGCAAAATGTCTTAATAAACTTGGGAATTCATTTTTCCTTCGATGATAGCAATCCGTCCAGGCCCTGACGCAGCAAAGTAGCCCCAAACCATGATGCCCCCACCACCATACTTCACAGTTGGGATGAGGTTTTGATGTTAGTGTGTTGTGCCTCTTTTTCGCCACACACAGTGTTGTGTGTTTTTTTTCCAAACAACTCAACTTTGGTTTCATCTATCCACAGAATATTTTGCCAGTACTGCTGTGGAACATCCAGGTGCTCTTGTGCAAACTGTAAACGTGCAGCAATGTTTTGTTTGGACAGCAGTGGGTTCCTCTATGGTATCCTCTCATGAAATCCATTCTTGTTTATTGTTTTACGTATTGTCGATTCGCTAACAGGGATTTTAGCTTTTTCCAGTGAGTTTTGTAAGTCTTTAGCTGACACTCTAGGATTCTTCTTCACCTCATTAAGCAGTCTGCGCTGTGCTCTTGCAGTCATCTTTACAGGACGACCACTCCTAGGGAGAGTAGCAGCAGTGCTGAACTTTCTCCATTTATAGACAATTCGTCTTACCGTGGACTGATGAACAGCAAGGCTTTTGGTGATACTTTTATAACCCTTTCCAGCTTTATGCAAGTCAACAATTCTTAATCGTAGGTCTTCTGAGAGCTCTTTTGTGCGAGGCATCATTCACAACAGGCAATGCTTCTTGTGAAAAGCAAACCCAGAACTGGTGTGTGTTTTTTATAGGGCAGGTCAGCTGTTACCAACACCTCCAATCTCATCTCATTGATTGGACTCCAGTTGGCTGACATCTCACTCCAATTAGCTCTTGGAGATGTCATTAGTCTAATGGTTCACATACTTTTTCCACATACACTGTGAATGTTTACATGGTGTGTTCAATAAAAACATGGCAACATTTCATTCTTTGTGTGTTATTAGTTTAAGCAGACTGTGATTGTCTATTGTTGTGACTTAGATGATGATCAGATCACATTTTATGACCAATTTGTGCAGAAATCCATATCATTCCAAAGGGTTCACATACTTTTTCTTACAGCTGTATATATTATCGGGAGAGCTCTATCCTTCCTGCAAGCAGGGGTAGATATGAAATTAGCCCAGCTCTATCGTTTTTTTCCAGCAGCCGATCGCTTCCCATTTGTTAATTCAAACCTTCGTCCGGGGAATATTGCACTTGCTTCCACCAGTGAAGCCACCGTTGTGTCCTTGGGACCTAAATTTGGTATTGGCAGTTTTGCAAAAACAGCCTTTTGAACCTCTGTGGCAGGTTCCCCTGGTTATTTTGACCAGAAAACTTGTCTTTTTGATTGCGATAACTTCGGCTAGAAGGGTACAGGACTAGCAGCTCTTTCTTGTAAAGAGCCATTCTTGATATTTTATCAAGATAGGGTGATTTTTTGCCCAAGGTAGTGTCATTATACTACCTTCTTTTTTTCCAGATCCTCACTCAGAGGAGGAAAAGTTATTGCATTCTCTTGATGTAATTCATGCACATAAATTTTATTTACTTCTTCCACCACAACTTGAATGTTCCTGGCCCACTGCTTTAATATATTGGATTTTAGTCATGGGGGCCCTGCATCACAAGTAGATATTACCTAGGGTGGTCTGCATGCAAATGCAGTCTGTCTAGTAACTTCTACTCCTCCAGACTAACATCCACCCATGGGGGCTCCCCTGTTGTGTGCTGAGACCGCACTTGCTGCACATTTCCAACACACTGACTTATCTGTCACCCACAGTTCTATGTCACTATTTACAATCAGAAAGCAGGAGGATGAGCTCTCAATCATTTGACCACTGTGACAGCCAATAAAACTGGTCACATGATCAAGAACTCCGTCTCCTCTTCCCAGAATAAAGATTAAGAGCTGGTTCACAAATATGCAATTGCACTGCTCTGAAAATCACAAGCGATGTCTGTGCAATGCAAATTCAGCCATACAGATTGTATGGCTAAATTTGCATCGCATTCAGAACACACTCGCACATTACTTTTTTTGGGTCTGCACCAGAATTGGATTTCATGGGTGTTCACACCTATGCAATCTGATTCATGTTCGAACTGACAATTCGCACTGCTATATGCGAACTGATCTGGGGGTGTCGCTAACTTTGTATTGACACCCCAAGCCTTTTGCATATGGCAGTGTGAACTACCTGTGAGTGGAGTGCAATGCGGGAACCCGAACTGGAATCGCAGGGTTCCCGCATTGCATATGTGTGAACAGGGACTTACTAAAGGTCCACTGGAAAGCGTAACAAGGTTTAAGCATCTAGTGCAGCCTTTCTTAAAATTTTCAACACAGAAGAACCCTAGAAATACATTTCTGGTCTCGGGGAACCCCTGCTAAAAATTAAAAATCTACAGCTCATGACACATTAGTGTGACAGTCACTGGTCATCATTGGGAAGAATGACCCCTTACAGATAGCTAAAAGGAGCAATGGTGTCATTGGGAACTTATTTGAGAGGCAGAAATTGCTCATTGCTCAAGGAACCCCTAGCAACCTCTAGAGGAACCCTAGGGTTCCACGGAACCCTGGTTGAGAAACCCTGTACTAGTGAGAGAAAAACATAAATACACAAAAAAATATATACACATGTATATATACACATGTACTTCAAAGTAAAATAGTGACAGTACTTCCATACCTATGCCACATGCATCAGATATAATTGAACCGGTTTTCCTTCATGAAATTCATGCATTTTAAAAGATTAATGTCTAAAGCCACTAATGAGGTTTAAGATGATTCTACCCACCGGTAAGAAAAAAATGAAGGGGACTCCAAGGGAACAACGATTTATCAACCAAGGTCAAACGTAGCTTACTCAAATTTATTAATGAAAGACAAGGTGTATTGTAACAGTATTTATAGAAGCACTCTGATAAATTTGACTGACTGCGGATTTATGGCAGCTTTTGGAAAGTGACATCTTGAAGGGAAAATTCATTGAAGAATTTTAGCGACCTTAGTTCAAAAAAAGCTGTTTGCAAATGAAACATTGGTACTGTAAAGCAACTTATTACAGAAGACAGAAGCATAAATAACAGCTGATATCTTGCCTCAAGGAGAAACTGCTAAATATGCATATATATGAAATCCTACTAGCCCTATTTTGTCTTCTCTTTTTATTTATTGAATACTGTTAATTAATTTCTCACCGAAATACAAAACACATATCACACAGCTAGACAAATCTGGCTTGGTAAGAGAAAACTTTATGTGTATACTGTGAAGAAAGTGTGTTATTTTTCTATGCAGAAACAGATTCCATTTAGGATTATACAGTTTACGTGACTTTTGCAATTTCTCTTTAGTATAAAAATTTGTAATAAATAATATTAGTTATTGTTATTTTATTTTTATTAATAAGGAGTGGTGTTGTTTCCCAGCGATTACATAAAGTGGTAGTAAAGGCTACAGTAATTGCAATTATTCTTTAAAATGCTGCCTCCCCAGTCCTCCTACCTATGCTGCCTAGTTTGTATAAAAGATCTGTGTAAATACCTATTTTTAATCAAATCCAGTTTGTCACATGATCCAGCAGCTCTGGCTCCCCTGTGTCAGGAAGCCCTCCACAACAGCTGTGAATTCCCAGAATAACGATATCACCTGCTGGCTCCCATTGCCCCTCTGTTGTCAGCGCTCCTTCCTCTCCCCTGCAGCAGCCAATCTCTGCAACAGGGGAGCCTGAGTTTCTGGATCACAGGACTAGCCTGGATTAAAAAAGTTACAGTATTTACACAAATCATTCTTATATAGGCTATGCAACATAGGCAGGAAGCTGGGGGGGGGGGGGCAGCATTTTTAGGAATAATTGTAGGTAGCCTTGTCTTCCACTTTAATTTAAAACATTTACCGTGTCTGGTTGCTAAAAGTAATGGTTCCAGTGTTTTGTAAATTACTAAAACATGCTTTGTTTCCAAAATCAAGTGTTGAATGATATCTTAGGGCCGCAATTATAAAGCAGCAGTACGGCCAAAAACTGGCAATAAATAACCTAATTGTGTTTCCGTTTCGCTGTCAACAGAAGCTAAAGAAGCTGAGAGTAAAGGTGATGGACTGCCCAGGCATGTCTCCAGACCTAAACCCCATTGAGCATCTGTGGGGCATCCTCAAACGGAAGGTGGAGGAGCGCACAAGGTCTCTAACATTCACCAGCTTTGTGATGTCGTCATGGAGGTGTGGAAGAGGACTCCAGTGGCAACCTGTGAAGTTCTGGTGAACTCCATGCCCAAGAGGGTTAGGGCAGTGCTGGAAAATAATGGTGACCACACAAAATATTGACACTTTGGGCCCAATCTGGACATTTCCACTTGGGGGTGTACTCACTTTTGTTGCCAGCGGTTTAGACATTAATGGCTGTGTGTTAAGTTATTTTGGGGGGACAGCAAACTTACACTGGTATACAAGATGGACACTCACTTTTTTACATTGTAGCAAAGTGTCATTTCTTCAGCGTTGTCACATGAAAAGATACAATAAAATAGAAATCCCAATAATTGCAAAGTGCTGGGTGCAAAGTCCATAAATCAGAAAGAAAATACTGCCACCTAAAATTTCCAACAGTTGAATAGATTTGTCATTGCTTGTGTGCACCCACAGTCACAAACTGCTTACCAGATCCTCAGAACTCAAAAAAAGGAGGTCTGGCTACACTTTAGGGGAGAAAACTCAAATGGATGTATGGATGGGTGATAGCTATCCAGGATATCACACAGGGCTCATCTCACCAACCGCAATTCTACATAAAATATGGCAGCTTTTGTAAATCATTTCTCCATACTTTGGGCGATGAGGTGACAAGGTTGGACCCAGAGTGAACTGACAGCAATGCCTGGCTGTGACCTCTCCCTGGCGTTGTGTTCACTATGAACATTTAGAATGTTTGCGCTCCTAGTGGTTGTGGGGTGTGCAATCTGGGATCAGACACTCAGGTCTATAGGGAGGAAAGAGGTGGGTAGATGATGCTTTGGATGTCCTCCTACTTTTCTTTTTCTTTCTCCCCTCCTCTTTTCTCTTTCCCTCCTCCTTTTCCTTTCACTATGCTCCCTCCCTTTATGCAGACAGCTGTAAGTGCATCCGTCTCTAAAGAATTTGACCTTTATTTATGTATTTGACACTTTAGCACAACTATTTTTTGTTTTAAACTGGCAATAACACTGCTTAAAAAAAAAGGCATGCTTTACAAAAATGCTGACATTTTGGGGAATTAAAGTATCTGTGAACCCTCACCTTGTAAAAGGACCCATTCAGTTTAAAACAGAAATGCATGGCAAAACATTTGTGTAAAATCAATATATACACTGCTAAAAAAAAAAAAAATTAAAGGAACAGGTTTTAATCAGAGTAATGCCTCGTACACACGCAACGATTATCGGCCGACCGATCGGCCGTCTTTTGTCCAAGTGGTGTTTTGTTGGTTGGAATGTGCTCTAGACTGCACACGAATTTTCTCGGCCAACAAAATTCTACTTCAGAAGTGATGTCATGTGCTGGTTTACTTTCCGTGTGTTTTTTCTTCTCTGAGCATGCCCAGTCTTGCTCATCAGATTTTTGTCTGCCGAAATCTGTACTGACTGATGGAAAATCGGCCGTTCTGTTGACGGCCAACAAAAATTTTATAGCCTGCACGCCAGATTTTATTCGGCCGAAAAGTCAGAGTCGGTTGTCGAAAGCATCATACTAACAAGCCGAAAATCGGCCGATCGGACGTTGGCCGAAAATTCACGGCCAATAATCGATGCGTGTGTAAGAGGCATAAGGCATCAAATCAATTAAACTTCTGGGATGTTGATCTGGTCAGGTAAGGAACAGGATGAGCACTGCCAGAGCCCTACAAAATGACCTCCAGCAGGCCAATGGTGTGAATGTCTCTGCCAAAACAGAGTTCATGAGGGTGGCCTAAGGGCTCAGAGTCCTTTAGTGGGCCCTGTGTTTACTGCCCGATACTGTGGAGCTTGATTGGCATTTTGAAATTGAACACCAGAATTGGCAGGTCCACCACTGGTGCCCTGTGCTTTTCACAGATTGGAGCAGGTCCACCTTGAGCACATGTGACAGACATGAAAGGGTCTGGAAAAGCCATGAAGAATGTTATGCTGCCTGTAACATCATTCAGAATGACTGGTTTGATGGTGGGTCAGTGATGGGCATGGAGAGACGCACAGACCTCTACAGGCTAGACAATGGCACCCTGACTGCCATTAGGTATCGGGATGAAATCCGTGGACCCATTGTCAGACCCTACGCTGGTGCAGTGGGTCCTGTGATCCTCCTGGTGCACGACAATGCCCGGCCTCATGTGGCGACAGTATAGAGCCAGTTCCTGGAGGATTAAGGAATTGATACCATTGAAAGGCCCCCACACTCGCCTGACCTAAATTCGATAGAACACCTCTGGGACATTATGTTTTGGTCCATCCGAGGCCACCAGGTTTCACCTCAGTCTGTTCAGGAGCTCAGTGATGCCTTGGTCCAGATCTGGGAGGAAATACCCTATGGCACCATCTGTCATCTCATTAGGAGCATGCCCGTTGTGAGGCATGCATACAAGCACACGGGGGGGGGGGGGGCATACAAACTACTGAGAACTATTTTGAGTTGCTACAATGAAATTTCAGCAAAATAGAGTAGCCTGCTGCATCATTTTTTCACTTTGATATTTGGGGTATCTTTAAATAAACCCTCTGTAGGTTGATAACTTTAATTTCCATCAAACAATGTATCATTCTTTTGTTCCTAACACATTACCCAGCCCATACCAGTATAAATATCCAGCATGATATTTTTCCCGATTGAGATCTGATGCTTTTTCAAGCGTTCCTTTAATTTTTTTGAGCAGTGTATATATTATTTTTTTTTTTTTTAAATACCTTTTTACTTTTATCAGTGATTATATGACTTCTGTTCTCATCTGACTAATGCCTCGTACACACGCAACGATTATCGGCCGACCGATCGGCCGTCTTTTGTCCAGTATTGTTGTGTTGGTTGAAATGTGCTCTAGACTGCACACAAATTTTCTCGGCCAACAAAAACCAACTTCAGAAGTGATGTCATGTGCTGGTTTACTTTCCGTGTGTTTTTTCTTCTCTGAGCATGCCCAGTCTTGCTCATCTGATTTTTGTCTGCCAAAATCTGTACTGACTGATGGAAAATGGGCCGTTCTGGTAACGGCCAACAAAAATTTTATAGCCTGCCCACCAGATTTTGTTTGGCCGAAAAGTCGGAGTCGGTTGTCGAAAGCATCATACTAACAAGCCGAAAATCGACCGATCGGACGTTGGCCGAAAATTCACGGCCAACTATCGATGCGTGTGTACGAGGCATAAGGGGCTTAGAGAGCTTGGGTGGAGACTGCAGCTGGGTGTGTCAGCAGGAGGCAGAGAGACAACAGTACCTGGGAAGGATGTGCTACTATGCCTAGCATTGAATCAGGGAGGCAGGGGGACTGGCAGGATCGGTAGATATTTCACACAAAGGAAGAAATACAAAGAGAACACGATACCTTTTAACACATGGAACAACATACACATATTAGGAATATAAATCTCAATGACGTGACTCTTTACCCATGTGATCGGCTGTGTCCAATCACAGCCGTCACATGTAAATGAGGAAGTGCCGGAACTGATCATCAGTGCCCTGATTACCCAAAATGTAAATAAAGTGCCAATTACTGCCTACCATCAGTGCCCACAGTGCCCGTCATTAGTGCCCACAATTAGTGCCCATAGTGCTGCCAGTCAATGCCCATAAGTGCCTGCTCATCTAGGCACTGATGGGCATTGACTGGCAGCACTATGGGAACTGATTGTGGGCACTGATGGTGATGCCCATCAGTGTCCATCAGTGCCACCCATCAGTGCTTGTCAGTGAAACCCATCAGTGTCTATCAGTGCCGCATGTCAGTGCCCATCAGTGCTGCCCATCAGTGCCGCCTCTCAGTGCCCATCAGTGCCGCCTCTCAGTGCCCATCAGTGCCACCTCTCAGTGCCGCCTATCAGTGCCCATCAGTGTCGCCTATCAGTGCGGCATAATAGTACCTCCTCATCAGTGCCCATAAGTGCCACCTCATCAGTGCCCATAAGTGCCACCTCATCAGTGCCCATCGGTGCAGCCTATCAGTGCCCATCAGTGCCACCTCATCAGCACACATCAGGAAGGAGAAAAATTTATTTATTTTCAAAATTTACTCAGAAAATAAGAAAAACTTTTTTTTTTCAAAATTTTCTGTCTTTTTTCTTTTTTGTAAGAAATAAAAGACCCAGAGGTGATTAAATACCACCAAAAGAAAGCTCTATTTGTGTGAAAAAAAATTATAAAAATTTCATATGGGTACAGTGTAGCATGACCGCGCAATTGTCATTCAAAGTGTGACAGCGCTGAAAGCTGAAAATTGGCCTGGGCAGGAAGGGGGTGAAAGTGCACTGTAGGCAAGTGGTTAACTAAGCTGACAGACCTGTTTCGGGTCTATCTGCACTGCCAGCGCCAGTTTCTATTTCAGAGTGAATTGTCTGTCCCTAATTAACAGAGGGAATATGGCAGATTCCATATAGAAAAACACCACAGATTCCTCCCAGGTTTTATTTTCCTTTTTTTTAATAAATGTAAGAATTTGATCTTTTTTCAGACCATTTAATAACGATCCATCATGCTAGCCATTTATTATAGAGATCAAAATGGTGGTGATTTAGGTATGAGCACTGCATTTTAACCACATTGCAAACAGCATTTAAAGCCCAATTCTAGGGAACATAAAAACCCTCCCTCGCAAAGGCCCTGTTCACACCTGAGCGTATTTCAGCTTGTAAAACGCTCATCTCTGAAGTCTCAAAACACCCAACAAGCAAAATCCCATTCATTTCAATGGGCCCTGATCACATATTAGCCTATTGTCCCCTTAAGCATAGGGCTCCGTTGGACGGAGTCCGTTTTTCTCAGCGGGGGATCGAGCCGCCGATCCCCCGCTGAGCAGCAGGAGGACGGCTGTGTCTCCATGCTGTGTGCGGAGACACAGCTGTCAGTTCCCCATGCATCTCTATGGGGGAAATCGGATGGGAACGGACCGTCGGTCCGTTCTCATCTGATGCCATCCGATCCGATCGGCTGGACGGATAGAAAATAGGGTTTCCATCCGTCCAGATTTGACGGATAGGGTCGGATGCCAGCGGACATGTCTCCACTGACATCCGATGCCCCATAGGAATGCATGGGGGGACCGTTCAGATCCACCAAAAAAATGGACAGGTGGAACTGAACGGTCCGCCTGTGTGAAAGGGGCCTAATGCCTGAGGCTACGTTCACATCTAAGCGTTGCTATTTTTTAGGCGTTTTACAGGCATTTTTTATAGGTTTTTTTACAGGCATTTTTTGCAGGTGTTTGGAGGAAGGCATTGACATCTAACAAAAACGCCTGTAATCTGCCCTAAAAAAAAAGCTCATGTACTTCTTGGAACGTCGGGCGTTTTGCTCAAGGCGTCGGAACCCTCAGATGTGAACAGGGGCCATTGAAATAAATAGGATTGGTCTAGTTGGGCGTTTTTTGAGCTGATCCTTAGAGCTGAAAAACGCCCCAAAACGCCTACATGTGAGCTTAGCCTGAAGCTAAGGCTCCGTTCACATGTAGGCGTTTTGGGGCGTTTTTGGGGAGTTTTTCTGCTCTAGCATCCGCTCTCAAAACGCCCAACAAGACAAATCCTATTCATTTCAATGGCCCCTGTTCACATCTGAGCGTTTTGACGCTGTGAGCAAAACGCCCAACGCTCAAAAAAGTCCATGAGCTTCTTTTTGGGCAGATTACAGGTATTTTCCATTGGTCTCTATTCAATCTAAAAACGCCTGCACAAAAAACGCCTGTAAAAACGCCTGTAAAACGCTTGCAAAAACGCCTGAAAAAACGCCCATAAAAACGCCTGTAATAGCAACGCCAAGATGTGAACGTAGCCTTAGAAAGTACATGAGCTTCTTTTTTGGCGTTTTTGTTAGATGTCAATGCCTGCCTCCAAACACCTGAAAAAAATGCCTGAAAAAAAGCCAGAAAAAACACCTGAAAAAAGCCCAAACAAACGCCTGAAAATGATACGCTTAGGTGTGAATGGAGCCTTATAGTTTGTTCAACAATCCAATAGTGTATAGCCAGCCTATGTAATAAATAGCCTAATAAACTATCCAATCAGTCAGGTCCTTGACTCACATCCTTTTTGGAACATTTAATCGAGATTGTACATTCAGATTGTAACATGTGTGGTGAACTTTAGAGCTAATTAGTGCAGGTTTCCAACCTCAAATGTATTACTTCTAGGTTTCTTATTCTGAGCATCATGTATATAATTGTGAAATATAAACCAATCAATGAAAAGATTCATTAATGCTTGTAAGGTAAATGCAAGTTATAAATCGTATCCCACATATATCCTGCTTTGGTTTCCTTTTATCTTTTTGGTTACACTGCTAAAATCAGTTCTATAGTACAACAATATAGACATGCAGTGGTTTTATTATCGGCATCAATGATCAATTGTAGCTCTGTTTATTTGGCAATGATCCTGACTGCTGGTGCACCACTAATTAGGCATCCAATGCAGTAAACCAGAAGAAATATATTTGTGTATTCATTTATATTGTTACGTCTTTGGTTGGGCAGAGCGATAAAGTTTTTTAGTTTTACGTCAAAGGAATGACATGTAAATTTAGCAGATTACACATACGTGGATCTAAGGCTACGTTCACATCTTGGCGTTGCTATTTACAGGCGTTTTTTAGGCGTTTTTTAGGCGTTTTTTTCAGGCGTTTTACAGGCATTTTTACTGGCGTTTTTGTGCAGGCATTTTTAGGTTGAATAGTAACCAATGGAAAAAAATAAAAATGCCTGTAATCTGTCCAAAAAGAAGCTCATGTACTTTTTTGAGCGTGGGGGGTTTTGCCTAAAACGTCAAAACACTAAGATGTGAACAGGAGGCATTGAAATGAATAGGATTTTTCTTGTTGGGCGTTTTTTGAGCTGATCCTAGAGCAGAAAAACTCCCCAAAACGCCTACATGTGAACTTAGCCTAACATAAATCTGCATTTCTCCCCACTAAGATTGCCACTGTTTACATTTATTATATAAAATTCATAAATCGATACTTTCATTTAAAGTGAACTATTTGTTGTGTTTCCCATTCTCCTCAACTTTTGCAATATCCTGCCATATTACCTATTTACTTTCTACTGTTCAGGTAATGCCTCGTACACACGCATTGATAGTTGGCCGACCGATCGGCCGTCTTTTGTCCAGTGTTGTTGTGTTGGTTGAAATGTGCTCTAGACTGCACACAAATTTTCTCGGCCAACAAAAACCAACTTCAGAAGTGATGTCATGTGCTGGTTTACTTTCCGTTGGTTTTTTCTTCTCTGAGCATGCCCAGTCTTGCTCATCAGATTTTTGTCTGCCGAAATCTGTACTGACTGACGGAAAATCGGCCGTTCTGTTGACGGCCAACAAAAATCTTATAACCTGCACACCAGATTTTGTTCGGCCAAAAAGTCGGAGTCGGTTGTCGAAAGCATCATACTAACAAGCCGAAAATCGGCCGATCGGACGTTGGCCGAAAATTCACGGCCAACTATCGATGCGTGTGTACGAGGCATTACAAGTACATTTTTGCTAGTCAATAGGAACATGTCTTACATTTGTGTACATATGCTGATTTTAACCCTGACGAAGATTACAGACCCTTCAACATGACTATTTCATAAGTAACACAGTACTCTGCTCCTGGACTCTGCTTTTGCTTCACTCTGCTTTTCTGGTTAGTCAGCAGGCATTTAAAGGACAGAGAAGACTGGGAGGGAAATAATTCTGGAACTTGAAGATTGGGTTATGTTTAAAAGCATCAGATTACTGTAGGGCAGACCTGTGCATTTTTGGCCCCCAGGCTGTCCCTATCCGGTCCTCAATGTCTCCATGGTCAGCAGGCTTCTCTGAGCCTGTGGGCTCAGAAAGGCCTGCTGACAGATGTCTATTAGGCCTGCTGACAGATGTCTATTAGGCCTGCTGACAGATGTCTATTAGGCCTGCTGGCAGATGTTTATTTGGAGACTGGACCTGTGCTTGTGTATCCTGAACTCACAGAATCAGGGAGATACCTGGTAGAGCAGCAAGTACTGGAAGGGGAGAGAGCCTGAGGAGCTGAGGCTTGGTTCGGGTAGGAGAGCATCGGGATGTCTCTTAGGCAAACTTGTTTCCAAGGAAATGTCTCAACGCTTTCCCGCCATTCTGCTTTTCTTTTTTTTTTTTATATTTCTTTATTGAAAGTTTTCGAAATTTTAATACATACCATTTCATTTTAAAAAGAGAAGAACCTTTTTGTCAAATAACACCCCCAGCTTTCTACCCTCTCCCCCTCATTTCCCCATCCCCCCTTTTCTTGAATCAGTAAATAATCCCTTGTTTCTTTAAAATCTTGCCATATCTCCCATATATACATTATGTTCAGCGATTTCATAATCTCATCTTTGTGTAGATTCGAACTCATGCTTGCACGGTGCAGAGCAAAGCATTCTAACCACTACACCACTTCAGGTCCACCACTCTGCTTTTCTATCAAGTTCAACCTGTTAGTGCCAGAAACCCCAGGAACCGGGCGCCTGTTTTTCACTCCAGGTTCTGCAGAAATCCCTTCTGTACCAATCTTAGGCTTGTAGCTCTGCCAGTTATCTCCCTGAGCCTGTAAGTCACACATAGGCACTCAGAACGGCAGACCAGGTAAATAACCTTAGTGCCTATCAGCTTCCCCACTCCTTTTGATTTAGTGGCCTTGGTTCTGCCCCCTCCGCAATTATAATAGCCAGTGTTTTTTGAGGGGGAGCGATTTAATTTATTTTTATTTTGCTTTTTACAGGCAGCCCTATCCCATACTGCCCATAGTAGGCCAGAATAACATCCCAGGCTTAGCAGGCCGCTGCAATATGCCAGAAGGCAGTGGGAGTCCATTCACAAAGAGACCAAGGAGCTGCTTGAACCTGGAAAAGGATAAAGAGCACCAAGTCGGTGGTGTGGGGAATTGGCTATCACGCCTGAACGTTGGATCACTACAGGACAACAATTAATCTGCTCGAAAAGTAAGTTGTTTTTTTAAGAGAACTCAGCATACGATGCAATAGGGGATGGGTGGGGGAGGAGCAAAGTTCTTCTTTAAGGAGCAAAGCTGCTGTGCTCAAATTAGAATCAGTCACATTTCTAACCAAAAACATGATGAATGCCTTGTTAAAATGAATGTAAGCCAAAACCTTATTTCGTTTTGGATAGCATAGGGAAGAGTAAAACATGTCAGTTTTTTCTGCCACGCCATTTTTCAAAAAACTTGGGACACTGTAAAATCTACATAAAAACAGAATGCAATGATTTGCAAATCTCATCAACCCATATTTTATTCATAATAAAAAATAGAAAACATAACAAATGTTTAAATTGAGAAAATGTACCATTTTAAGAGTTGGGACACAGCAACAAAAAGCTGGAAAGTAAGTTGTACTAACAAGGAAGAGCTGGAAGAACATTTTGCAACTAATTAGGTAATTGGCAACAGGTCAGAAACATGCCTGGGTATAAAAAGTGCACCTTAGAGAGTCACAGCGTCTCAGTAGTAAAGATGTGCAGAGGGTCACCAAGCTGTGTCTAGCAATTGTCATACAATTTCAGAATAATGTTCCTTAAGGTAAAATTGCAAAAACATTAACTATAACTTCATCTACATTACATAAAGTCATAAAAAGATTCTTACAATCTAGAGAGATATCTCTGTTTGCAAGAGGCAAGGGCAAAACACAACATTGGATGCCTGTGGTTTTCGGCACTGAATTAAAATCAGGCATTATTCTGTGAGGGAATATTTCCAAAAATCACTGTCTGAAAAAACAGTTTGCTGTGACATGCCATCCAATAATTTAAGGTAAAGCTCCATCATACAAGGAAGAATCTATATCTGAACATAATCCAGAAACACCGCAATCTTCTCTGGGCCAAAGCTCATTTAAAATGGTCTGTTGCAAAGTGGAAAACTGTTCTGTGGTCAGACTAATTGAAATTTGACATTCTTTTTGGCAACCATGGGTGTCACGTGCTTCGGACTAAAGAGAAGAGGGACCTTCCAGCTTGTTATCAGCACTCAGTTTAGCCTGCATCTCTGAGGGTATGTAGGTGCATTAGTGTGTATGGAATGGGCAGCTTGCCCATCTGGGAAGGCACCATCAATGATGAAAAATATATCCAGGTTTTAGAGCAACATATGCTCTCATCCAGACAACGTCTTTTTCAGGGGAGGCCATGCATATTGCAGCAGGACAATGCTAAACCGCATACTGCATCTGTGACAACAGCATTGTTTCGTAATAGAAGAGCCCAGGTGCTTAACTGACCTGCCTGCAGTCCAGACCTTTCATCAGCTGAAAATATTTGGTGCAACCTGAAACGAAAAAAAAACGCCTGCCAACCACCATAACTTACAGCAGCAATAGGCAGTGGATGGGGATGTTTACATGCCATGGTCGCAATATTTTAATTTGACCACTCAGCAAAGTTGACCGGACATGTAGCAATCATGACATCAAGCCCTCTGAACGCTACACATCCAAGTATTTGGGAAGTTCCACAAAAGCCTTGCAGCTGTGTGCATTGCAGCATGTTTGTCAGCAAAAATGGGGTAAAAAGGGCGCTGAGGAGGCTTCAGATCACCGCCTGTCAGTAACCTCTGGAGCACAATCCAAATGCGGATTGAGCTTCAGAGGAATGGGAGTGTTAGATGCATGTCTAAATCTACCCTCAGGGCCACTTCACACCATGTGCGCTGGGACTGCGCTAGGCAGTCTTGGCCAGCACAGTTCAAATACAAAACAAGATAAAAAGCCCTGTTCAGTGTTATGTCAGTCCAAAGATTCCAGCTCACTATTCCCAATTCATACATTCCTGTAGAAATTGCTGTATATATAAGTGGTGCTGTGACCACCGGCTGGTCACATGCCTGATGACAGGGTCCTGCAAGGCTCCAAAATGTTGCTATTGCTGTAAGGATGTGATCGCTGAAAAAAGCATTGGACCCACTCTGGATATCCATGGTGTGCTGGTGACATTCTCTCACAGTGTTATGTTTGTACACACCACCATGCTGCAGTGGCATGCATACTTTTTTCAGTGCAGGGTGGAGCAATCCACTGCATCGCGCAGTGCTGTGGGCAATAGAAAGTGTAACTTTGTCAAGTTTGCACAAAAAAGCGAAACTGTGTGATCGCTCTTTACAACATATCAGAACCTCTCCCCTTACACCCCACACCAGCAGCTGCTGGTGTGAACAAGCCATTCATTTTTTGATTTCCTATCACTTATTGTCTAATTCAGCATTTTTCAACCAGGGTGCCTTGAGGTTTCTTCAGGGGTTCCTTGTCAAAATGTGCAAAACTTTTCCAAAAATTGTATACAAGGCAGCAGGTGAATGAAGCCTGCTTTACAGTTACACAAAGCCATAGGTTTTCATTGTGCACCATTACAACCTTCTAGCTGCCAACCTCCTAATGACCAATGACATCATCAGTTGATAAGGAGGATGTCAGTCGCCTGTATAGCATCCATGTTTGACCCTCCCCTGCCTCTCTCCATGAGCTTTGGGGTCACATTAGCTGAGTGATGGAAAAAGAAAAACATTGCATTACTAGTCAGTACGAGTTTGCACCTCTAACGTTGGGTCTCTTACGTGTGTGGATGTGGCTGCATTGTACAAAACTACTAGAATAGTGTTTACATTTTAGGTTGGGATGCCTTAGGACTTTCCAAAATTTTAAAGGTTGCCTCGAGACTGTCCATAATTTTGGAGGGTGCCGGGAGACGGTCCATAATTTTGGAGGGTGCCTGGAGACTGGTTATAATTTTAGAGGGTGCCTGGAGACTGGTTATAATTTTGGAGGGTGCCTGGAGACTGTCCATAATTTTGGAGGGCGATTTGAGACTGTCCATAATTTTTGAGGATGCCTAGAGACTGTCCATAATTTTGGAGGGTGCTTTGAGACTGTCCATAATTTTGGAGGGTGCCTGGAGACTGTCCATAATTTTGGAGGGTGCCTGGAGACTGTCCATAATTTTGGAGGGTGCCTGGAGACTGTCCATAATTTTGGAGGGTGCCTGGAGACTGTCCATAATTTTGGAAGGCACTTTGAGACTGTCCATAATTTTTGAGGATGCTTCGAGACTGTCCATAATTTTGGAGGGTGCCTCGAGACTGTCCATAATTTTGGAGGGTGCCTCCAGACTGTCCATAATTTTGGAGGGTGCCTCCAGACTGTCCATAATTTTGGAGGGTGCTTCGAGACTGTCTTTAATTTTGGAGGGTGCCTCGAGACTCTCCATAGTTTTAAAGGGTGCCTTGACTAAAAAAAAGTTGAGAAACACTGGTCTAATTGGCAATGGTCAAACAGAGGTGAATTGTCCCAGTAAGAATCAAATTCTTTCCTACTCCATTCAAAACTCAAAAACAAAAATTGTTTTTATACATACTATAGGGCTTCATGCACACCTATATGGGAGCAACAACGCACATTAGGGTTACCACCTTATCCCTTTAAACCAGGACACATATTAGGGCTCTTTCACATGGGCAGTGCGCCCGACGGAGCCCGTTCTGCTCAGCAGGGGAACGATCCGCCGATCCCCGCTGAGCAGGAGGATGACAGCTCTGTCTCCGCTCTGTGTGCAGAGACGGAGCTGTCAGATCCCCGCTGTCCTCTATGGGGAGATTGGATCGGAACCTCCAGACAGATGGAGAATAGGGTTTCCATTAGTGATCGACAGATATAGTTTTTTTTAATGCCGATACCGATATTTTGGTCATCGGATATCGGTATCAGCTGATATCTGCCGATATTTTCGGACATTAAAAATTGTTTTTATTTTTATTTATTTATTTATTTATTTTTATTTTTTTAGGTAATCCTTGTGGAGGGATCTGGGGGGTCTAAAAGACCTCAAACCCCTCCTTGGCACTGAAAAGCATTCAAAATGTCAAGTTTGGCTGTTTTGAATGCTCTCAGTTTTTTTAATTCAGGGCCGAGTACCCGGCAGTGATGTCATGACATCACTTCTGGGTTTTTTACATGGAGACCCGTGTCTTCTCTTTGGCGGCGGTGGAGGTAAGATGCCTGGGTCTCCCAGTTGGACGGGAGACCCAGGCAAGCCGTGGAAGGCCCCTCCCGCTCCTTGTAATGACAACAGAGCAGCTTCTCAGCCGCATCAGTTGTCATTACAAGTCAGCTGACCGTCGGCTATGGACACCGATACTGGGGTGATGCCTCTAGCTGCAGGCATCACCCCGGTACATGCACTTTCCCTAAATATCGGCAAATCCAAACGCTGATACAGATATATCGGGGAAAGTGCATATCGGCACCCGATATATCAGTGTTGCCGATAATCGGTCGATCTCTAGTTTCCATGCGTCCAGATTTCACGGACAGGATCGGATCAGATAGCAGCGGGTGTCAGCGGAGATGTCTCCGCTGACACCCGCTGCCCATAGGGATGCATGTAGCATCCAATCAGGTCCGCCTAAAAAACTGACAGGCGGATCGGATCACCCGTGTGAAAGGGGCCTTAATTACACAGATTCTGTGGCTGATTAAGGTGGTAATTAAACTCACTTGGTGCCTTAAGTGCATTATATTAACCTCAGAACCTGTGTAATTAATATGTGTCCTGGACAGACTTGTATAAAGTACTCAAAATTTCTACTTGAGTAAAAGTACAAGTGCTCGATCAAAAAGTGACTTGAGTAGAAGTGGAAGTGCTCGCAGAAAAAGTTACTTAAGTAGAAGTACTAAAGTATTCAACATTTTTTTTACTTAAGTATTGCAAGTAGTTTTTTCAAAAAATTTGCTACTTAAGTACTAAAAGTAAAAAGTACCAGTAGTTTTGAAAAAAAAATTCTACTCAAGTACTGAAAGTAAAAGTACAAGTACTGTGTTATGTAGTTATTAAAGAAAGAAGTCAAAAGTTTGAACATCATATTGTTTTTTATTATTTCAAATGATTTATTCAAATGATTAATCTATGGACAATCACAATTCCTTAGGCTGTAACTTTTTGTAAACTTGTAAACAAAAAACAGATAAAGTATGTCCCTCCCTTCCCCTTTTAAAGCATCCACCTTTTAAAGCCAGGGGTGGTCTCCTTCCTGAGCTTCCTCACTCTCACAGCCAGGCAGATTACTTTAAGTTGAAGGGCCAGGGGTGGAAGGTGGTGTTTTTGGTTCTTCCATCTTTTCAGCTGATCAAAAGGCAGAACAGGAGCATGCGCAGTCTTCTTAATCACGGTTTGGTTTGATTTGATTTGCTCAATTGATGATGATGTGCCAGGCCAGCTTCATCAAACCTACAACGCTTAAAGTGAAAAATGCATCAAAAACTACTAACAAAGTGGCTGTGCTAAAAATGCTAATAAAGTGCCTGCAATTTTATATATATATATATATATTCTTTTTGTATTCAAAATCATCGCCCACAGTATCAAAAATAAAGTGACATGTCTGTGCTAAATGCAGTGCAAATTATTCCCACAATGTAAATTGAATTCATATAAAATATATATGACAATACCACAATAAAATAAGTTGTGATTGTGAATAAGTTAGGTGCAAGTTTAAGTGTGTAAACTAAACTTTATAACGAAAAGTCCATAACTGAATTCCAGTGTGCAATCTAAGAAGTGCTTGTCACTTGCTGTCAGATGCTTCCACCTTTCTTCTGTGATCTACTCAAGTAAAGTGGTGGACTGGATAGCCTCTCTCTGCCTCTCACCTTAGTAGCACTGGCACTGCACTGGTTCAAAAAGCTGTCTATATTATTTTCATTATAAGAACTTGTCAGAACATGCTTCCACCACCTGTCCTTCACACTGGTAGTGCTCATTTGCTTTGCTCAAGTCAAGTTCCACTGCCAGTGGCCACTGCAGTGCAGGCACAGCCGCACAGGCAGAGGCAGGCCGCAGGAAGCACAGGCAGAGGCAGGCCGCAGGAAGCACAGGCACCACCACAACACAACACTTATGGTCCATGGACCATGGATGGTCGGATAATCATCATAGCCGTCAGTCTCACTCTTCTTGGTTCAAAAAAGCCACCCATGACCCGTGTGTATATAATATATTAATATTTTATATTGATTATTTGATTCTCAAATGGCACATTTGCCATGGCAAGGATTAGGCCCTCTCTCCACGGTCCACCTCACTCACCTCATAGAGAAGAAGATGAGATAACGAAGAAAATGCTCCGAGTCCTGCTCCCGCGTCCGGCCGCCCGCGTCACAACTCCTCTCAGTGAGGGCCCTAAGGGGTGGAGTCTGAGTGACACACAACACGTCTAGAGGCAGAGACCTCGAGCCGGAAGACGGCAGCATGGCTCCTCCTGTGCGGTCTTAACTTGATGATCATGACAGTGATTCCGCGGGCCACGACGCGAGCGAGGCTGTGGGATTGATTGAATTGAGTTGTGCTGCCTACTGCTACACGCTACCTACTACTAAATTGTGAGTCAGTATATTTTATTTCATTTTTATATATAAAAGCGGTATTGTTGAGCACTACTAGCCACTACTGTAGATCTCCTGGCTGTCACTTTGTCATATGTTGGGGAATCACAGCGGCTCGGCTCCAGAAGTGGCCGGTGTCCCCGTCATCCTGCCAGGGCCACCAAGAAGTTCATCACCTAATCTTAAATTATTAATATCTTATGAGGAGAGGACCTATGGGATTGAGAATTGAAATAATTAAATATATATGGCTTTTTGAACCAGTGCAGTCAGTGCCAGTGCCACAGTGCCACCCAGACGCTATCCACCAGTGCCACCACCATTAAGTGTGTTGGTCGGTCACTCGAGCACTGAAGGAGGTGGAAGCATCTGACAAGTGAAGTGACACTTTAGATTTGCACACTGGAATTCATTTATGGACTTTTCGTTATAGATAGGTTTACACACTTCAACTTGTTGCACGCACCTGACCTAACTTATTTCATAACTTATTTTATTGTGATTTATTGTCATATTTTATATGAATTGAATTTACTGTTACATTGTGGGAATAATTATTTTCACTGCATTTAGGCTTTAGCACATTCATGTCACTTTATTTTTGATACTGTGTGGAGTGTGGGCAGGGCACTGGGGGCAACGATGATATTATATCGATTGCACAGGCACTTTATTCACACAGCCAAGTTGTGTTTGTTAGTAGTTTCTTGATGCACTTTAAGCGCTGTAGCACAATTTATTTGTTTGTTTCATATTTTCTTTTTATTGGAAAGATTTGGTATAGAAGCTTTTATTATACACAGCCTTTATTTTCGTATGCGCTGATTTACAAATGACATTATACACATTTTTTTGAGCTTTATGTAACCTGTCATCTACTGTTCTGGCAGTGGTAATTTTTTTAAAAGTAACGAGTAACGATGCAGCACAAAAAAAAAAAAATACTTGAGTAGAAGTATCGAAATCATCGAAAAAATGTAGTGAAGTAAAAGTAGAAGTAGGAGAACAAAAATTCTACTCTAGGAAAGTACAGATACCGCATTTCGGTACTTAAGTACAGTACTTAAGTAGTTCTACTTCGTTACTATACATCTCTGGTCCTGGATTAGGCCTCATGCACACTGGACATTAAAAAAACGCCAGTAGCTTTGTAGTGAGTTTTTCAGCTTTTTTGCATTGGTGTTTTTCAGCGTTTTTCAGCATTTTTTGGCGTTTTTAACTGCTATTTTAGTAACTATTTTCCCACTTTTCCCACAACGCATTCCTGCATAGCCTTTGTTAATAGTTTAGTTGCCATCTTCAGAGCAGAGAGAGCACTAGAGTTGAGAGGAGCGATTAGGCGTGGGAAAAAAGGGTCCTACAACATTTTGACACAAATGTGATGCAATTTGAGCCATACAAAATATTTGGCTTAAATCGCATCGCACAGACTTTACATGTGATGTGCACAGGAATGCGGTGCATTTTTGGTGCAAATCACATGCCGTGTTCAGTGTGCACCAGTTTGAACCCAGGTTATGTTCCATGAACGACACCTTGAAACAGAACCCAGGCTTAAAAAAAGCAATGGAATCAAAAACGTAATAAAAACCCCAGTTAGCAGCATTTTTTGGCGTTTATCAGCGTTAGAGCATTTTTACAGCTGAAAAACGCCACTCAAAACCCACTCGTTTTCGGGGGGTACACCAGAAAGCGCCTGTCAATAACTGCCTATGTGTGCATGGACACATAGGATAACATGCTGGGGGGTTTATTGACTGTAGAAAAAAAAAAAAGTCTAACGCCAAAAACAGCAGCTGTTAAAAACGTCCAGTGTGCATGAGGCCTTAAAGGGATGAGGTGGCAACCCTAGCACACATGCGTTCTTATGCATTACTTTTGAAATGACTGGGCCGCCTACTTATGGAATTCACCGAAAAGAAGAGCAAGCACCTTTTTTTTCAAATTGGGCCACACCAAAACACAGGGTACCTTGTTACCATACATTTTAGAGTACAATTGTTTGCAAATTTTAGCAAAGTGCATTGGAGTGCTATAAAAAAAAAATGACTACCCGGACAGTTCTCACTGGTTTGTCGTAGGATTACTAAAAACCAAAGTTTCAATACTCAGGTCTTGTTTTTTCACATTGTTTGTACTGGCTGTACTAAGTTATATCCCTATGTATCTAATGTACCACCATTAGAACTTGGACTTAAGCCTAGTACACATGCAATGATTATCGGCCGAACGATCGTCCGTCTTTTGTCCAGAGTGGTGTTTTGTTGGTTGGAATGTGCCTAGACTGCACACAAATTTTCTCGCCCGACAAATTCTACTTCAGAAGTGATGTCATGTGTTGGTTTGCTTTCTTTGTGTTCTTTCTTCTCTGAGCATGCCCAGTCTTGCTCATTAGATTTTTCCCTGTCGAAATCTGTACTGACTGCACGAAAATCGGCCGTGATTTGACGGCGGACAAAAATTTTATAGCCTGCACACCAGATTTTTTTCGGCCGAAAAGTCGGAGTCGGTTGTCGGAAGCATCATACTAACAAGCCGAAAATCGGCGGATCGGTCGTCGGACGAAAATTCCCTGCCGATTTTCGACGCGTGTGTACGAGGCTTAAGTCATGTTAAAATTGCCTATATGTACTGTATATCTTTATAAAAACCTTTAATTAAAATATAATCATTTAAAAAAAATTACTACCGTGTGTCTTCAAAAAAAAGATGCTCTTTTTTTGTGGCGCGGGAACCCGTGCAGTTTTGCATTCATTACTGAACTGCACAAATGTGACTCTAGCCTCAATCTTGGATAAAGGAGATGCAAGGAAATGTGTATACTTAGTGGGCTTTCTAAAATATTATCTTAACTGCATTTATATAAATCGCTGAATGACTTTATTTTCTGCCTGGTGCTTATTTTTAGAATAGTAAATAGATATAAAAAAGAATAAATCAAAAATCAATGTTTAAAAACAATCAATACTCTTTTCACATAAAACAATTTAAACTTTTCCTGCCTAAAGAATACTTGAATAAACTCCAAACAGTCGATATTGTGTTTCCTTAAAGCTGGATAGTTTATATAGGGGAAAATCCATCTAATTCAGGTGCGGCTCGCTGCCTGCCACTCCTATGTGCGATCCTGCATGTTTGACAGGCACATTAATGGATATCAGCATGCACATGGAGCATTTCTGTGCATTTTGTGATCACAAAGGTCCATTAGTGTGCTTACCCCCGCTGTGTGTAAATGGCAACTCCATTTATCATAAAGATGAATAAAGCCTGTCAACCACACAGAAACACAAGTAGCATTGCTGGGCGACCATATCTTTATGTAGCTATTTCATCCAAAATCTGAACACAATTGCTATTGCTTGTTGATTTCTAGTCGTCCTGCAGTCGCATGCAAAGCCTGGAATTCATAGGTTAACCCAACCTAAAGGTTATCACTATCCCTTTCAGCTTAAAGCTGAGTTCCACCCAAAAGTGGAACTTCCGCTTTAGGTAGTTCTAACCCCCCTGACATGCCACATTTGGCATGTCATTTTTTGTTGGGGGGGAGCGGGTACCTAGTTTTGACATGTACCCGCTCCCACTTCCGCTCGGAGCGCCGCGGCGCCCTGAGCGGAAGTTCTCCTCTCCCCCTCCCTCCCTGCAATCTTCTGGGACATGTCAGAAGATTGTCGGTCAATCACGACGCATAGCGCAACTCGCGCATGCGCAGTGCGTGCCCAGCTGTGAATCCGCAAACTGTCACAGCCGGGTGCCCACACCAGTGATGCCGGCACTGCAGAGCAGAGAGGGAGAAGAGCGAGGCTTTGGGCGGCCGCATCGCTGGACCGTTGGACAGGTGAGTGTCTTTAGGCTGGAACTCCGCTTTAAGGCCCCTTTCACACGGGCTTTCCCATCAGATCTGCCTGTCAGTTTTCAGGCGGTCCTGATCTGACGCTCCATGCACCCCTATGGAGCAGCGGGTGTCAGCGGTGACATGTCCGCTGACACCCGCTGAAGCATGAAAGAAGAAAATGGTCGCACACCACCACGGAATCCAATGAAGAAAAGTTCCTTTATTCACATAAGTGGTACAAGATACAGCAGGGTAGGACAGTAGACGCGTTTCACACGACTGCTACGTGCTTGTTCACTACAAAGTGTGTAATGGGAGGCCAACATTTAAATGCTCACCCGAGGTGAAACACCCCTGTTCAATTAGCCACCTAATTACTCCAAACCTGACACAAATCTGCTGGCATAAAAACACAAATAGAAATAGACTTGACAGAAATTAAAATCAAAACATATATAATTGTGAATACAAATAAAATTGAAAAAAGGAGAAAAAGACAAAAAAATGAAAAAAAAAAGGATATATGTATATGAAAAAAAAAATATATATCAAATCTATGTACATCCAAACACACACATGTATACAAAATAATAATAAAAAAAAATTATTAAACAAAAAATGTATGTTTATATGTGTAAATGTGCACATATTCCTCAACATAGATGTAAAATCACCTCATTGAATTATAGAATTATAGAAAAAGTTGAAGGAAGAAGCAATACACAAAAATGTCCATCCAGTCCTGACATTACACTGCTCCATCACCTGTCCATCCAGTCCTGACATTACACTGCTCCATCACCTGTCCATCCAGTCCTGACATTACACTGCTCCATCACCTGTCCATCCAGTCCTGACATTACACTGCTCCATCACCTGTCCATCCAGTCCTGACATTACACTGCTCCATCACCTGTCCATCCAGTCCTGACATTACACTGCTCCATCACCTGTCCATCCAGTCCTGACATTACACTGCTCCATCACCTGTCTATCCAGTCCTGACATTACACTGCTCCATCACCTATCCATCCAGTCCTGGCATTACACTGCTCCATCACCTGTCCATCCAGTCCTGACATTACACTGCTCCATCACCTGTCCATCCAGTCCTGACATTACACTGCTCCATCACCTGTCCATCCAGTCCTGGCATTACACTGCTCCATCACCTGTCCATCCAGTCCTGACATTACACTGCTCCATCACCTGTCCATCCAGTCCTGACATTACAATGCTCCATCACCTGTCCATCTAGTCCTGACATTACACTGCTCCATCACCTGTCCCTTCAGTCCTGACATTACACTGCTCCATCACCTGTCCATCCAGTCCTGACATGACACTGCTCCATCACCTGTCCATCCAGTCCTGACATTACACTGCTCCATCACCTGTCCATCCAGTCCTGACATTAAACTGCTCCATCACCTGTCTATCCAGTCCTGACATTACACTGCTCCATCACCTATCCATCCAGCCCTGACATTACACTGCTCCATCACCTGTCTATCCAGTCCTGACATTATACTGCTCCATCACCTGTCCATCCAGTCCTGGTATTACACTGCTCCATCACCTGTCCATCCAGTCCTGACATTATACTGCTCCATCACCTGTCCATCCAGTCCTGACATTACACTGCTCCATCACCTGTCCATCCAGTCCTGGTATTACACTGCTCCATCACCTGTCCATCCAGTCCTGACATTACACTGCTCCATCACCTGTCCATCCAGTCCTGACATTACACTGCTCCATCACCTGTCCATCCAGTCCTGACATTACACTGCTCCATCACCTGTCCATCCAGTCCTGACATTACACTGCTCCATCACCTGTCCCTCCAGTCCTGACATTACACTGCTCCATCACCTGTCCATCCAGTCCTGACATTACACTGCTCCATCACCTGTCCATCCAGTCCTGACATTACACTGCTCCATCACCTGTCCATCCAGTCCTGACATTACACTGCTCCATCACCTGTCTGTCCAGTCCTGACATTGCACTGCTCCATCACCTGTCCATCTAGTCCTGACATTACACTGCTCCATCACCTGTCCCTCCAGTCCTGGCATTACACTGCTCCATCACCTGTCCATCCAGTCCTGACATTACACTGCTCCATCACCTGTCCATCCAGTCCTGACATTACACTGCTCCATCACCTGTCCATCCAGTCCTGGCATTACACTGCTCCATCACCTGTCCATCCAGTCCTGACATTACACTGCTCCATCACCTGTCCATCCAGTCCTGACATTACACTGCTCCATCACCTGTCCATCCAGTCCTGACATTACACTGCTCCATCACCTGTCCATCCAGTCCTGACATTACACTGCCCCATCACCTGCCCATCCAGTCCTGACATTACACTGCTCCATCACCTGTCCATCCAGTCCTGGTATTACACTGCTCCATCACCTGTCCATCCAGTCCTGACATTACACTGCTCCATCACCTGTCCATCCAGTCCTTACATTACACTGCTCCATCACCTGTCCGTCCAGTCCTGACATTACACTGCTCCATCACCTGTCTATCCAGTCCTGACATTACACTGCTCCATCACCTATCCATCCAGCCCTGACATTACACTGCTCCATCACCTGTCCATCCAGTCCTGACGTTACACTGCTCCATCACCTGTCCATCCAGTCCTGACGTTACACTGCTCCATCACCTGTCCATCCAGTCCTGACATTATACTGCTCCATCACCTGTCCATCCAGTCCTGACATTACACTGCTCCATCACCTATCCATCCAGTCCTGACATTACACTGCTCCATCACCTGTCCATCCAGTCCTGACGTTACACTGCTCCATCACCTGTCCATCCAGTCCTGACATTATACTGCTCCATCACCTGTCCATCCAGTCCTGACATTACACTGCTCCATCACCTGTCCATCCAGTCCTGACATTACACTGCTCCATCACCTGCCTATCCAGTCCTGACATTACACTGCCCCATCACCTGCCCATCCAGTCCTGACATTACACTGCTCCATCACCTGTCCATCCAGTCCTGGTATTACACTGCTCCATCACCTGTCCATCCAGTCCTGACATTACACTGCTCCATCACCTGTCCATCCAGTCCTTACATTACACTGCTCCATCACTTGTCCGTCCAGTCCTGACATTACACTGCTCCATCACCTGTCTATCCAGTTCTGACATTACACTGCTCCATCACCTATCCATCCAGCCCTGACATTACACTGCTCCATCACCTGTCCATCCAGTCCTGACATTACACTGCTCCATCACCTGTCCATCCAGTCCTGACATTACACTGCTCCATCACCTGTCCATCCAGTCCTGACATTACACTGCTCCATCACCTGTTCATCCAGTCCTGACATTACACTGCTCCATCACCTGTCCATCCAGTCCTGACATTACACTGCTCCATCACCTGTCCATCCAGTCCTGACATTACACTGCTCCATCACCTGTCTATCCAGTCCTGACATTACACTGCTCCATCACCTATCCATCCAGCCCTGACATTACACTGCTTCATCACCTGTCTATCCAGTCCTGACATTATACTGCTCCATCACCTGTCCATCCAGTCCTGGTATTACACTGCTCCATCACCTGTCCATCCAGTCCTGACATTATGCTGCTCCATCACCTGTCCATCCAGTCCTGACATTACACTGCTCCATCACCTGTCCATCCAGTCCTGACATTACACTGCTCCATCACCTGTCCATCCAGTCCTGGCATTACACTGCTCCATCACCTGTCCATCCAGTCCTGACATTACACTGCTCCATCACCTGTCCATCCAGTCCTGACATTACACTGCTCCATCACCTGTCCATCCAGTCCTGACATTACACTGCTCCATCACCTGTCCATCCAGTCCTGACATTACACTGCTCCATCACCTGTCCATCCAGTCCTGGTATTACACTGCTCCATCACCTGTCCATCCAGTCCTGGTATTACACTGCTCCATCACATGCATCACCTGTCCATCCAGTCCTGACATTATACTGCTGCATCACCTGTCCATCCAGTCCTGACATTACACTGCTCCATCACCTGTCCATCCAGTCCTGACATTACACTGCTCCATCACCTGTCCATCCAGTCCTGACATTACACTGCTCCATCACCTGTCCATCCAGTCCTGACATTACACTGCTCCATCACCTGTCCATCCAGTCCTGACATTACACTGCTCCATCACCTGTCCATCCAGTCCTGACATTACACTGCTCCATCACCTGTCCATCCAGTCCTGACATTACACTGCTCCATCACCTGTCCATCCAGTCCTGACATTATACTGCTCCATCACCTGTCCATCCAGTCCTGACATTATACTGCTCCATCACCTGTCCCTCCAGTCCTGACATTACACTGCTCCATCACCTGTCCATCCAGTCCTGACATTATACTACTCCATCACCTGTCCCTCCAGTCCGGACATTACACTGCTCCATCACCTGTCCATCCAGTCCTGACATTACACTGCTCCATCACCTGTCCATCCAGTCCTGACGGTACACTGCTCCATCACCTGCCCATCCAGTCCTGACATTATACTACTCCATCACCTGTCCATCCAGTCCTGACATTACACTGCTCCATCACCTGTCTATCCATCCTGACATTACACTGCTCCATCACCTGTCCATCCAGTCCTGACATTACACTGCTCCATCACCTGTCCATCCAGTCCTGACATTATACTGCTCCATCACCTGTCCCTCCAGTCCGGACATTACACTGCTCCGTCACCTGTCCATCCAGCGCTGACATTACACTGCTCCATCACCTGTCCATCCAGTCCTGGTATTACACTGCTCCATCACCTGTCCATCCAGTCCTGACATTACACTGCTCCATCACCTGTCCATCCAGTCCTGACATTACACTGCTCCATCACCTGTCCATCCAGTCCTGACATTACACTGCTCCATCACCTGTCCATCCAGTCCTGACATTACACTGCTCCATCACCTGTCCATCCAGTTCTGACATTACACTGCTCCATCACCTGTCCATCCAGTCCTGACATTACACTGCTCCATCACCTGTCCATCCAGTCCTGACATTATACTGCTCCATCACCTGTCCATCCAGTCCTGACATTATACTGCTCCATCACCTGTCCCTCCAGTCCTGACATTACACTGCTCCATCACCTGTCCATCCAGTCCTGACATTATACTACTCCATCACCTGTCCCTCCAGTCCGGACATTACACTGCTCCATCACCTGTCCATCCAGTCCTGACATTACACTGCTCCATCACCTGTCCATCCAGTCCTGACGATACACTGCTCCATCACCTGCCCATCCAGTCCTGACATTATACTACTCCATCACCTGTCCATCCAGTCCTGACATTACACTGCTCCATCACCTGTCTATCCATCCTGACATTACACTGCTCCATCACCTGTCCATCCAGTCCTGACATTACACTGCTCCATCACCTGTCCATCCAGTCCTGACATTATACTGCTCCATCACCTGTCCCTCCAGTCCGGACATTACACTGCTCCGTCACCTGTCCATCCAGCGCTGACATTACACTGCTCCATCACCTGTCCATCCAGTCCTGGTATTACACTGCTCCATCACCTGTCCATCCAGTCCTGACATTATACTGCTCTATCACCTGTCCATCCAGTCCTGACATTAGTCTGCCCCTTCACCTGCCCATCCAGTCCTGACATTACACTGCCCCATCACCTGCCCATCCAGTCCTGACATTACACTGCTCCATCACCTGTCCCTCCAGTCCTGACATTACACTGCTCCATCACCTGTCCATCCAGTCCTGACATTACACTGCTCCATCACCTGTCCATCCAGTCCTGACATTACACTGCTCCATCACCTGTCCATCCAGTCCTGACATTACACTGCTCCATCACCTGTCCATCCAGTCCTGACATTACACTGCTCCCTCACCTGTCCATCCAGCCCTGACATTACACTGCTCCATCACCTGTCCATCCAGTCCTGACATTACACTGCTCCATCACCTGTCCATCCAGTCCTGACGTTACACTGCTCCATCACCTGTCCATCCAGTCCTGCCATTATACTTCTCCATCACCTGTCCATCCAGTCCTGACATTATACTGCTGCATCACCTGTCCATCCAGTCCTGACATTACACTGCTCCATCACCTGTCCATCCAGTCCTGACATTACACTGCTCCATCACCTGTCCATCCAGTCCTGACATTACACTGCTCCATCACCTGTCCATCCAGTCCTGACATTACACTGCTCCATCACCTGTCCATCCAGTCCTGACATTACACTGCTCCATCACCTGTCCATCCAGTCCTGACATTACACTGCTCCATCACCTGTCCATCCAGTCCTGACATTACACTGCTCCATCACCTGTCCATCCAGTCCTGACATTACACTGCTCCATCACCTGTCCATCCAGTCCTGACATTACACTGCTCCATCACCTGTCCATCCAGTCCTGACATTACACTGCTCCATCACCTGTCCATCCAGTCCTGACATTATACTGCTCCATCACCTGTCCATCCAGTCCTGACATTATACTGCTCCATCACCTGTCCCTCCAGTCCTGACATTACACTGCTCCATCACCTGTCCATCCAGTCCTGACATTATACTACTCCATCACCTGTCCCTCCAGTCCGGACATTACACTGCTCCATCACCTGTCCATCCAGTCCTGACATTACACTGCTCCATCACCTGTCCATCCAGTCCTGACATTACACTGCTCCATCACCTGTCCATCCAGTCCTGACATTACACTGCTCCATCACCTGTCCATCCAGTCCTGACATTACACTGCTCCATCACCTGTCCATCCAGTCCTGACATTACACTGCTCCCTCACCTGTCCATCCAGCCCTGACATTACACTGCTCCATCACCTGTCCATCCAGTCCTGACATTACACTGCTCCATCACCTGTCCATCCAGTCCTGACGTTACACTGCTCCATCACCTGTCCATCCAGTCCTGCCATTATACTTCTCCATCACCTGTCCATCCAGTCCTGACATTATACTGCTGCATCACCTGTCCATCCAGTCCTGACATTACACTGCTCCATCACCTGTCCATCCAGTCCTGACATTACACTGCTCCGTCACCTGTCCATCCAGTCCTGACATTACACTGCTCCATCACCTGTCCATCCAGTCCTGACATTACACTGCTCCATCACCTGTCCATCCAGTCCTGACATTACACTGCTCCATCACCTGTCCATCCAGTCCTGACATTATACTGCTCCATCACCTGTCCATCCAGTCCTGACATTACACTGCTCCATCACCTGTCCATCCAGTCCTGACATTACACTGCTCCATCACCTGTCCATCCAGTCCTGACATTACACTGCTCCATCACCTGTCCATCCAGTCCTGACATTACACTGCTCCATCACCTGTCCATCCAGTCCTGACATTATACTGCTCCATCACCTGTCCATCCAGTCCTGACATTATACTGCTCCATCACCTGTCCCTCCAGTCCTGACATTACACTGCTCCATCACCTGTCCATCCAGTCCTGACATTATACTACTCCATCACCTGTCCCTCCAGTCCGGACATTACACTGCTCCATCACCTGTCCATCCAGTCCTGACATTACACTGCTCCATCACCTGTCCATCCAGTCCTGACGATACACTGCTCCATCACCTGCCCATCCAGTCCTGACATTATACTACTCCATCACCTGTCCATCCAGTCCTGACATTACACTGCTCCATCACCTGTCCATCCAGTCCTGACATTAGACTGCCCCTTCACCTGCCCATCCTGTCCTGACATTACACTGCCCCATCACCTGCCCATCCAGTCCTGACATTACACTGCTCCATCACCTGTCCCTCCAGTCCTGACATTACACTGCTCCATCACCTGTCCATCCAGTCCTGACATTACACTGCTCCATCACCTGTCCATCCAGTCCTGACATTACACTGCTCCATCACCTGTCCATCCAGTCCTGACATTACACTGCTCCATCACCTGTCCATCCAGTCCTGACATTACACTGCTCCCTCACCTGTCCATCCAGCCCTGACATTACACTGCTCCATCACCTGTCCATCCAGTCCTGACATTACACTGCTCTATCACCTGTCCATCCAGTCCTGACGTTACACTGCTCCATCACCTGTCCATCCAGTCCTGACGTTACACTGCTCCATCACCTGTCCATCCAGTCCTGACATTCATGCACCCCTATGGAGCAGCAGATGTCAGCGGAGACATGTCCGCTGACACCCGCTACTATCTGATCCTGTCCGTGAAATCCGGACGGATGAAAACCCTATTTTCCATCTGCCTGGAGGATCGGATCGCATAAAAACGCACAGGCGGTCCATTTTCATCTGATGCCCAATAGAGGAGACTGGGGATCTGACAGCTCCTTCTCAGAACAGTAAGGGGAGATGGACCTGTCATCCACCTGCTCAGCAGGGATTGGCGGATCGATCCCCGCTGAGCAAAAAAAGCTAGAATAAAATGCTGGATGAAAAATGCTACCAGAATTTTTATGCCAGCTTCTAGTAGCATTTTAGAAGCTTTTAGGAGCATTACCATTTTATTACCATTTTTGTTAGTAGCATTCATCATTTCTTTTCTGCTGGAAAAACGCTCCAAGAAACTCTATAAAAACGTTTTCTTTTTCTGCTCCTAGAAGCTGAAGCTCAAAAAATGCTAGAAGCTTAAAACAGTGTGCATAGACACATAGGATAACATTATGTAGCTTCTAGTAGCAGAAAAAATGAAATTAGCTAATACTAGCTTCTAAGAGCTTAAAAAAACACTAGTGTGCATGGAGCCTAAAGCTGGATACACATTATACTAGTGGTGCACCGAAACTTCGGCAACCAAAATTTTAGGCCGAAAATGGGCTTATTCCATTCCGGCCGAAAATGGGTTAAAGAAGGCGATATTAAAGATGGCCGCCGCAGGCGCAGCGCAGGTTTCAAAAGACCCGCCTCTGGCTGGCGGCCCGCCTCCTGGTGATGTCACTAGTACTACGATGTGCATGAATGAACTAATACACCGGGCGGGTGGGCGGGCGGGCGGCCGCTAATAGCTGTAACTAAGTGAGTGCTTCACTTCCCTATCGGGCGGGTATCTCCGCTGACAGGGAAGTAAAGGGCTCACTTAATTAAAGCAATTAGCGGTTGCTTGCCCGCTCGCCCGCCCGCCCGATGTGTTAGTTCATTCATGCACATCGTAATAGTAGTGACATCACCAGGAGGCGGGCCGCTCCTCCTGTGTTCTTTTGAAAGGAAGGACACAGGAGGAGCTGAGAGTAAGGAGATTGCATCATTGGGATGGGGGAGGGACGCTGAGGCGAGGTTACCAATGGTATTAGTATTATGCAGCATGAGGGGTTAATGTATTGCCACTGCTGGTCACTGATGCATTAGTGACCGACCAATGGCAGTTAATTAACCCCTTTGTGCTCCATTAGTGCAACCAGTATCAGTGCAACCAGTGTTAATTAACACTGATACTGGTTGCACTAATGCAGCACAGGGGGGTTAATTAACTGCCACTGGTCGGTCACTAATGTATCAGTGGCCAGCAGTGGCAATACATTAACCCCCTCATGCTGCATAATACAAATAGCATTGCTAATTAAATTAACCACTTGCCAACCCGTCACAGTACATATACTATACAACATTCCCAAAAAATAATTAAAATCAAAATTTTTTAACATTTTAGGCCAATTTGTTTTCTGCTACATGTTTTTGGTAAAAAAAAAAATTGCAATAAGCGTATTTTGATCTGTTTGCACAAACGTTATTGCGTCTACTAACTACAGGAAAGATTTATGTCATTTTTTATTGTTTTTTTTTTTTTTTACTAGTAATGTCGGCGATCTGCGATTTTTTTGTGGGACTGCGACATTGCGGTGGACAGATTGGACCCCTAACTGGCATTTTTGACACTTTTGGGGGTACCAGTGACTACAGTAATCAGTGCTAAAAATATGTACTGTTACTGTAATATTGCCATTGGCAGGGAAGGGGTTAATACTATTAGTGATCAAGGGGTTAAATGTAAGCCTAGGGGAGTGATTCTAACTGTCAGGGGGCATGGCTCGTGAGATCATCACAGAGACTTATAGCAGGATCACATAGCCTCTGTGATCACTTCAAGGAGGATGACAGACGGCTGTCTTTATATCAGCCAACCGTCCTTCTCTGTCAGCGGGGGGAGATCGCGAGTGGCCGGCAGCAAACGGAGCCACTTGTTACACGCACTGGCTCCCAGGCTGACGAGTGGGGGGCGGAAGCGCGCCCCCTAGAGTCTCCTGAGCAAGCGACGTAGTACTACGTTGGTTTGCCCAGCAGTGGCCGCCTGCCGAAGTAAATCTGCGGTGGGCGGTCGTCAAGTGGTTAAGGCCTCACGTACACTGGACATTATCACAATGTCAGTAGAAAGCTGTAAAAGGCGTTTTTCAGCTTTTTTGCAGTAGCGTTTTTTAGCTGTTTTCAGGTGTAGCATTTTTTAGCTTTTTTTTTTTTTATCATAACTATATTCCCACAAAAGCTTATGGCTCAAAAACAATGATAAACGCTGCATAGCCGTGTTTTTTTGCGTTTTTTAGCTTTTATCAGAGTTAGAGCATTTTTACAGTTGAAAAACGCTTCCTAAAACCCACTAGTTCTGGGTTTTTTCCAGCCAGAAAACTCCCCTGCCAAAAACTGCTGATAACAGCCTATGTGTGCATGGACACATAGGATAACATAGTGGATGAAGTGAGGCGCTACCACTATATCATTATTATTATACAGGATTTATAGCGCCAACAGTTCGTGCAGCGCTTAACAAAATGAAGGCAGACATTACAGTTACAATACAATTTGGAACAAAAGGAATCAGAGGGCCCTGCTCGTTAGAGCTTACAATCTAAAAGGGAGGGTCAATTGATACAAAAGGCAATAGCTGTGGGGGATGGGCTGATGGAGCAAGTGAAACAGTGTAAGGGCTCTTTCACACGGGCTTTCCGTGTGAGAGCTCCGCTGTGGTCCTTTTTTTTTTTTCACGGAGCGGATTAAATTTCTGTCATCCGCTCCGTAGGTCCGCATATCATCCCATCCGTTTGCGGATGATATGCGGACCTAATGTAAGTCTATGGGGATTGCGGATGTCAGCCGATGACACCGCTGACATCCGATTTTCCTTCCTTTCCGTTTTTTGAACGGAACAAAAATAGGGTTCTGTTCCGTTTGAAAAAACGGAACAGAACTGAAAGGAAGGAAATCGGATGTCAGCGGATGGCAATGCCATAGACTTACATTATGTCCGCAAATCATCCGCAAAAAAATAGGATGATTTGCGGACATACGAAAAGCCCGTGTGAAAGAGCCCTTAGTTAGTAGCCGGGTAGGCTTCTTTAAAGAGAAGGGTTTTCAGGCATCATGAACATAAATAGAAACTTGCTAAATAGAGATGTCTCAAACTATTCGCCGGCGAACATCGCTTATTCGCGTCCGCCGCTGCGGGCGAACATATGCGATGTTCGGTCCGCCTCCTATACATCATCATTGAGGCAAACTTTGACCCTGAACCTCACAGTCAGCAGACACATTCCAGCCAATCAGCATACCCTCCCTCCCACACCCTCCCACCTCCTATAAAAAAGCAAGGGCAGCATCCATCTTAGATCATTCTGAAGCAGTGTGTTACTGAGAGCAGGGAGCGTGCTGCTGCTGTTAATAGGGACAGTTGTTAGTCAGTGTTCTCGGTCCACTCCTGCTGTAAGGACAGCACCCCAAAAAGCCCTTTTTAGGGCTGGTATTTCAGTCAATTTTTTTTTTTGATATATATATATATATATATATATATTTATTGTGCAGTTGCCTGCCCGCTGTGTGTGAGAGGCCACAGACCCACCACAGACTGCACTGTGTGCACACCACACTCATATCGGGTGGCACAGTACCTTGCAGTTTAAAAAATTATTTTTTTTTCTCTGTCATAATTGCAGTTGCCTGCCGGCTGCCAGTGAGTGTCAGGTCCACTTATGCCTCGTTTCCACTGAGCGGATCGGTTCGGGTCGGTTCGGTACGGTACGCTAATTTGAGTGTTTCCATTATGAAAGTGGCCCATACAACCGAACCAAACCGCACCATTCCAGGTCCTGCTTCAGATGTAGGGCCATAGGAAATGGTACGGTACGGTTAGGGCGGAGCTACTGGCGTCACACGATAGAGTCCGCTGATTGGCGGACAGGAAACCATCAATGCTCACGTCAAATGAAAGAGCAAAACAAACACCTCATTTGGTGTAAGCCCCGCATGGTCCCTGGTGGCCCAATTTGCAGTGGAAACGCTCACCTGAATAGACCGGACCATTCTAACCCTTCCAAACTGTACCGACCCGAACCGTTCCGCTCAGTGGAAACGAGGCAAGAGTGTACTGTGCCCACTGCAGTGTCCACCACTGATTTATACGGTGGCACAGCACCTTGCAAATTTAAAAAAAAAAGTATTTTTTATAATTGCAGTTGCCTGGCCTGCCAGTGAGTGTCAGGTCCACAGAGTGTACTGTGCCCACTGCAGTGCCCACCACTCATATATACGGTGGCACAGCAGCTTGCAAATTAAAAAAATATATAATTTTTATAGTTGCCTGTCAGTGAGTGTCAGGTCCACAGACTGTACTGTACCCACTGCAAATGGACTGTTTGCGGTTGTTTGCGGTGCGTTAAACGGGGAGTTTGGTCTGTCACTGTGAAGCGGGCGTAACCCTTACACTACCTGATCGATACAACATCATACCTGATCGTATACACACACTGGATGTTTTAAAGCACATTATTCCAAACAATTTAGGAATGTTAGGTGATTTATGCCCTTTATGGATTAACACCCGACTCTGCGTCAACTACGTAATTTTCCATTGGAGTTTTGAGATGGATCCCCCTCCGGCATGCCACAGTCCAGGTGTTAGTCCCCTTGAAACAACTTTTCCATCACTGTTGTGGCCAGAAAGAGTCCCTGTGGGTTTTAAAATTTGCCTGCCTATTGAAGTCTATGGCAGTTCGCCCGTTCGCGAACGTTTGCGGAGGTTCGCGTTCGCCATTCGCGAACGGCAAATTTTAGGTTTGCGACATCTCTATTGCTAAATATAAAACCAGTATAAATACAATAAATGCTGTAAGTTCCACCAACTGTGACGTGGGGCAGTGTAAAGGTGCAAATATATAAATAGAATAATACCAGTGCTGGTAAAAAACGTGTTGTGATGACAATGAATACTAATAAATACGTGCACAAAATATATGAAACAATGGTGTTACATAAAAATAACCAACCAATATATAAACAAAATTATTTAAAGTGAAGCATTTGCACTACATGAAAATGAAAATATTCAAAATAAAGTGCTTGTGCAATGAAGGTAACCATATAGTATTCTTACCGAACACACGATAAGAAATTCGGAAGGGAAATTTCGTCCGACGACCGATCTGCTGATTTTCGGATTGTTAGTATGGTGCTTTCGACAGCCGACTTCGACTTTTCGGCTGACAAAATCCTGATGTGCAGGCATTAAAATTTTTGTCCTCCGTCACCACAATGTCCGATTTTCGTCTCATTAGTACAGATTTCGATGGGGAAAAATCTTATGAGCAAGACTAGGCATGCTCAGAGATGAAAGAACACATATAAAGCAATCAGACACATGACATCACTTCTGAAGTAGAATTCTGTCATACGGGAAAATTCGTCTGCAGTCTAGAGCACATTCCAACCAACGGACACGCACCCTGGACAAAAGACGGATGACCGGTCGGCGGAAATTCGTACCGTGTGTACGAGGCTTTACACAAATAAGGTTCCCAACAAGAAATATTGGGATGATGATGACACAAAATATTATAAAAAAACAGTGTCCATATAAAAAGTAGAGTGATAGCAATCTTGTGCTTCTTTCAGTGGTACGGTGGACTATATGATCCTCCACCCAATGAGTCGTGGCCACTTGCCAGAAGCACTCAGGCCTCTGGGGAGCTATAGTGCTTGTAGAACTCAAATTCCTTTGGGGCGACCACATCCTCCTAGGTGAAGACTCAAGGGTACCTTTATCCAATTTGTTTCCAATATGTTTGGCTCAAAGGCTTCTATCCATAGTGTCTCAAGAAAATGCAGGGACCACAATCCAAGTAGCCGCAAACCGGAAGTGACGTGTTAGATGTGCTGGACCCTCAAAGCATTTCACTCGATGGCGTCATCAGGAAGTGTAGGATAACATGCTGGAGAGTTTACTGGCTGCAGAAAAAAACATCCGACGCCAAAAACAGTCCAGTGTGCATGAGGCCTAAGAGCCAATTCACATTAGCGCGACTTGTCAGCCTGACAAGTCGCGCTCGGTCGCGGCCCATTGATTAGCACAGGACCCATTCTAATAGGAGCGACACAAGTCGCTCTGACTTAGAAAAAGGGTCCTGTACTACTTTGGGGCGACCTGGAGGCGACTTGCATAGACTTCCATTATGTGAGGTCTCTGCAAGTCGCGCCGAAGTCACGGTGCACGCGACTTCACAGGTCGCACCCCCAAAGTCGTGTCACGCTAGTCTGAATGGGCTCTAAAAGGGAGCTTTCAGTCCCCTTTTGTTTCAGGCTTGCACCCTCCCTTCTGGTGCCACCATCTTTTTTTATTATGACATGACTCATGTGTTGAAGGGCTCTTCCCAGCAGAGCACATCTGCACATGCACAGGCACAGTAATGTATGGCGCTTCCATTACCACTGCATCTTTGTGCATGCGCTGGGCCCGTGCAATTCAGAATAAATGGCATGGTATCGCATAAATACATGTAACGTTACCACAATGCCATAGTGTGAATGAGCCACAATGCTGTAGAGTATACTGCACTGTGATATATCATATCTGCCAGAAATGTATCAGATCTGCTATGTCTGTAGGCACCCCGGTTTAAAATAACACAGAGGAAACAACATGCCTAGTCGTTTCAGGAGCAGCTTTTGCAAAGCAAGAAAGGTATAAAAGGCCATAAAGATATAAAGACTAGTCATACTGAAAAAATAAATAAATAAATATGATCAAATAGGTTAACACCCTTGTAGTATCCAATTACAAATCTCCATAAAAAGCTAAGGATAGCACTATCACAAATAATTTTACCAGCTAAAAAAAAAAAAACCATGAAAGATCATAAATGAGATGCAAATATAAATACGTACATTAAATATGAGCTTTTTTAAAATAAAAAGCAAATGACTTTGTTAGCTATACTGTATGTGACATTTTTAACTTATTTTAACGTATTTTCTTTATTCATTAAGGATAATGATTATTCATGCTATTGACTTTTGCCTCGTACACACGCAATAATTATCGGCCGGCCGATCGTCCGACTTTTGTCCAGAGTTGTGTTTTGTTGGTTGGAATGTGCCTAGACTGCACACGAATTTTCTCATCCAACAAAAATCTACTTCAGAAGTGATGTCATGTGCTGGTTTACTTTCCGTGTGTTTTTTCTTCTCTGAGCATGCCCAGTCTTGCTCATCAGATTTTTGTCTGCCGAAATCTGTACTGACTGACGGAAAATCGGCCATTGTGTTGACGGCCAACAAAAATTTTATAGCCTGCACACCAGATTTTATTCGGCCGAAAAGTCGGAGTCGGTTGTCGAAAGCATCATACTAACAAGCCGAAAATCGGCCGATCGGACGTTGGCCGAAAATTCCTGGCCAATAATCGATGCGTGTGTACGGGGCATAATTTAGCCCTGGTTCACATATATGCAATACAGGAACCCTGTGAATCCACTGCGTGTTCCCGCATCGCATTCAACTTGCAGGCAGCTCACACTGTCATATGCGAATCTCTGGGGGTGTCAATACAAAGTTAACGACAACCCCATATCAGTTTGGACATGAATCAGATTGCATAGGTGTGATCACCCATGCAATCCGATTCTGGTGCGGACCCAGAAAAGGGTCCTGTGCGACTTTGGTCTGAATGCGATACGAATTCAGACATACAATCTGTATGGCTGAATTTGCATCGCACAGACATCGCATGTGATTTTCATCGCAGTGCACTCCGAATCATATGCAATGTCTGTCATGGCACATATGTGAACCTGGTCTAAAGAATAATGATGATTATTATTACTGTTGACTTAATTATGAAGCAAATAAGACAAGGTGTGGAGTCATTAGCCTTCGCGATGGCTTCAAATAACCTTCAGATACAACAGCTGAGAAATGACTCCTAAAAACAGACTTCATCCAAGTGTGGTAAAGTCACTTTACCACCGATCCTGGTCCTAATCATAGCAATCACGTCTACTGTATGATTAGGACAACGTCTGATTGAAGCGAACACTTGATGTCAGAACTTTTACCTCTTCAGATATGAAATAAAGCCGATAATTGAGTAATCGCTTACTGATCAGCATATTCAAGACTGACGTGTGAGGAGGACTCAACACTTGAACATATCCAATGGCATAAATTAGCAGGGTACAGGTGAACTATCTTAGCCTTCTACCCATATATATATATATATATATATATATATATATATATATATATATATATATATATATATATATATATTACCATCTCTCATGTTGAATCAGAAGTTGCTTATCATTAAACAAGTACTGTACTGTAAAAGACCGTGCCCCCTTAATGACCAGGCCATTTTTTCCAATTCGGCACTGCATTATTTTAACAGACAATTGTGCGGTCATACGACGCTGTACCCAAATAAGATTGATGTCCTTTTTTACCCAAGTAGAGCTTTCTTTTGGTGGTATTTGATCACCTCTGCGATTTTTATTTTTTGCGCTATAAACAAAAAAAGAGCGACAGTTCTGAAAAAAAAAAACAATATTTTTCACTTTCTGTTATATAACATTCCCCAAAAAAATCGAATGTTTTCATCCTTTTAGGCCAATTTGTATTTTGCTACATATTTTTGGTAAAAAAAAAAATCCCAATAAGTATATTTTGATTGGTTTGCGCAAACGTTATCGCATCTACAAACTAGGGGAAAGATTTATGTCATTTTTATTTGTTTATTTTTTTTTTTACTAGTAATGGTGGCGATTTGCAATTTTTAGTGGGACTGCGACATTGCGGCAGACAGATCGGACCCCTAACTGACATTTTTGACACTTTTGAAGGGACCAATGACATTACTACAGTAATCAGTGCTAAAAATATGCACTGTTACTGTAATATGGACACTGGCAGGGAGGGGGGGTTAACCCAGGGGCAATCAAAGGGTTAAGTGTGAGCCTAGGGGAGTTTTTTCTAACTGTATGGGGGGGGGGGGGACTTGTGAAATGAACACAGAAACCTGTGATCCTAAATAGGAGAATCACAGGCGCTCTATGATCATTTCAGGGAGAAAAACGGTCTGCTGTGTTTACAACCACAGACCTTCCTTCTCTCTCAGCGGGGAGCAATCGCGGGTGCCCAGCAGCAATCGCAGGCACCGACCCCGTGGATCAGCTTCCCCACTGCCTAATGGGGGAGCGTGCGCACAGGAGCATTACCGCAAACCAACTTACCTAAATGTCGGTTCGAGCAGCCGAGCCAGTCTGCCGCAATATGTCTGCGGCAAGCGGTCGGCAATTGGTTAAGGAAATAACATGGTGAATGCCTTGTTATAATGAATGTGAGCACTATGTGATCATTTCAGAAAGAACAACGGTCTGCTGTGTTTTCAACAGCTGACCGTTGTTCTCTCTCAGCGAGGAGGGATCATGGGTGTATTTCAGCACAGCGTCGCACGACCGCGCAATTGTTAGTTAAAGTAACGCAGTGCTGAATCAAAAAATGGCCTGGTCATTAAGGGGGCAAAACCTTCCGGAGCTGGAGTGGTTAATGTACATACTGAAGTTAATTATCAACACTGCAGATTTTAATAAACCGGAATTCATAGTTTTGTGACACACACATGATTTCATGTATTTTACAACTGCCATATTTTCCAGTTCAACAATGATTTATCATTTATGTGGTTAGAACTGAGTGAACTTCTTTTGACATTTACCGTGTTGTATGACCAGTACTGTAACTACTATTTAGAACCCACCATTACTGTTTCATAGAAATGTCAAGCACTTCATTCACAGAAAAGCCTGCAGCCACATGCAGAATGATGAATTAAAGCACATTCCAACACCCAGAATGTTTCATTTCCTACAGCATGTCTTACTAGGAACCAAGCTTTGCTTTCTTTGCTACATCTTATCTGCTTTTGACTGAAATGGCAAATTAGGAACAGATCATTTTACTGTGGTAAGATCTATCTGCAATCGTTTCACAATCTTAAAGCATCAAAGTACATAGGACTTTGAATTACAGGTTATTATTGGTTATTCATTTTGCCCTATTTAAAGCTGAACATCAGGAATTCCGAAACTTGTAAAATGTATATATATATTATGATTTTATATATATATATATACACACACACATATATAAACTGTTGTGAACTTTCAGCTACTTAAGCTACATTAAATCATAGGTCCTTTGTCCTGTTTGAACCATTATTTGGTCAAACTGGTTGTAACCGGTTTTCAGCAGGACATGAAAAGGCCTCTCAGTATAAAATGTGTATGGGTGGCATCACTTTCCAGGTATTCTGATCAGAAGTTGAAGACTCTCCTTCTGGTCTGGTATAATACTGTATTTATATAGTTTATCATATATATATATATATATATATATATATATATATATATATATATATATATATATATATAGTATTTATTTAATCAAAACTAAGTACATTTCTTTTATTGTTATACTTTTTGTGAGTTGATGGGAGAAAGTGCATGCAGCTCTTTGTCCAGTTTTTATAGGTGCTGTGGATTCAGTGCAGGGTGGTCCGACAGCATACCCTATTTCATCACCATTGCTCTGTAGGATTTTAAAAAATAATGCTTTTAATGCTTTTGAATGCTTTTAAGGGCAGAGGAGGAATTGGGGGTCTTATAGACCCCAGATCTCTCCAAAAAGAGTACCTGTCACTTGCCTATTGCTTTTTACAAAGGGCGCTTACATTACTTGTGTCAGCAATAAAAGTGATTAAAAAAAATAATAAAAATATAGAAAAAAAAACATTTATAATTAAAAAAAAAATTAAAGTCCCCCCTGTGCTAGTGCACAAAGTGAACAGTTGCACGTATGCAAACAGAGATTGTGCCACGCATGTGAAGTATTGCCACAAACATCAGATCATGGGCAGTAATTGTAGCACTAGACCTCCTGTGTAAATCTAAAGTGGTAACCTGTAAAGGCTTTTAACTACTTGCCGACCACACTATAGCCAAATGACAGCTACAGTGTGGACGGCTAGTTCTGGAAGGCTGTCATATAACCACTTCCCGTGATCGCGCCCGCCACACACCCGCTGCTGGGCACAGATGGTACACTCTGTAATCACAGTGTCTGGAGGACCGGCTTCTCTAAAAGAGACATCTGCAATGATAATTAGGGCACAGTTTATCAGTGTCCAGATAATCAATGCAGTCCAAACAGTGCCCACCAGTGCTGTCAATCAGTGCCCATCAGTGTCACCCATCAGTGCCACTTAGTGCTGCCAATCAGTGTCACCTATCACTGCCCATCAGTGCAGCCTATCAGTGCCCATCAGTGGCGCCTCATCAGTGGCCATCAGAGCAGCCTCATTAGCGCACATCAGTGAAGGAGAAAAATGACCTGTTTCCAAAATTCTATAACAAAGTATGAAAACGTTTTTTGGTCTTTTTTTCTTTATTTAGCAAAAAATGAAAAACCCAGTGGTGATTAAATACCATCAAAATAAATCTCTATTTGTGTGAAAAAAATAACAATTTTGTTTGGGTACAGTGTTGCATGACCATGCAATTGTTATTCGAATTGTGATGGCGCTAAAAGCTGAAAATTGGCCTGGGCAGGAAGGGGTAAAAGTGCCCGGTAGGCAAGTGGTTAAAGTGGTTGTAAACCCTCTGGATGTTCTTTTTTTTTTTTTCTTACCTGCAAGGTAAAGTCATAATGTGCTAGTATGCATTGCATACTAGCACATTATGTTACATAGTTACATAGTAGGTGAGGTTGAATAAAGACAATAGTCCATCCAGTTCAACCTGTGTAGGTGTGTATGGCTGTACTCATCTCACATACCCCTGAATGTTCTGATCCTTGAGATGTAAGTCTAAGAGTCTTTTGAAAGCCACCATACTACCCGCAGAAACCACCTCTTGTGGTAGAGAATTCCACAATCTTGTAGCCGCCCTAACAGTAAAGAACCCCCCACGTTGCCTGTGGTTAAAACGCTTCTCCTCTAATCGCATTGTATGCCCTCGAGTCCTCATGCAATCCCTTCGAATGAACAGCTTTTTTTCTAAGCTGGGATCCCCATTAAGATATTTATAAATTGCTATCATGTCCCCCCTCAGGCGTCTCTTCTCCAGGGAGAATAAATCAAGCGATTGTAGACGCTCTTCATAGTCAAGGTCCTCCAATCCCCTAATTAGTTTAGTTGCCCTTCTCTGGACTCTCTCCAGCTCCAACACATCCCTCCTGAGGACTGGCGACCAGAACTGGACAGAATACTCCAGATGCGGTCGGACCAGAGTTTTATAAAGTGGAAGGATGATAGTCTTATCTCTGGAATACATCCCTTTCTTTATGCATGCTAATATTCTGCTGGCTTTGGCAGCTGCCGCTTGACATTGCATGCTGTTGCCTAATCTATCATCAACCAAGACTCCCAGATCCTTCTCCATTTTTGATTCCCCCAAGGGTTCCCCTCCTAACGTGTATTGTGTTTTTATGTTTTTAGTCCCCAAGTGCAAAACCTTACACTTCTCCACGTTAAACCTCATTTGCCATGTCGTTGCCCACTCTGTAATTTTGTCCAGGTCATTCTGTAGGATATCTGCTTCATGCTGTGCAGTTATTGCCCTGGCCAATTTTGTGTCATCTGCAAAAACTGATAACGCACTACTGATCCCGTCCTCAATGCTGTTTATGAATAAATTGAACAAGGTTGGTCCCAGGACTGAGCCCTGGGGCACCCCGCTTACAACCTCAGACCAGTCTGAGTATGCGCTGTTTAATACCACCCTTTGGACACGCCCTTTAAGCCAATTCCGTATCCAAGAGCAAACCCTGCGGTCAATACCTGCAGACCTTATTTTATAAATGAAGCGCTTGTGGGGAACTGTATCAAACGCCTTAGCGAAATCCAAGTACACCACATCCACTGGTCTCCCCCTATCTAGCTCACAGCTTACCTCCTCGTAGAATGCTAAGAGATTGGTTTGACAAGAACGCCCATTTGTAAACCCGTGCTGATTACTGCTGCTGATGTTGTTGTCTTTAGCAAACTCTACGATATAGTCCCTTATCATCCCCTCCAGAAGTTTACATACTATTGATGTCAAACTGACAGGCCTATAATTTCCCGGTATATGCCTCTGACCCTTTTTGAATATCGGAATCACGTTAGCTTTCTTCCAATCCCCTGGTACATCTCCTGTCCTAATACTGTCAGCAAAGATCAGGAACAGTGGTCTGGATATAACTTTACTGAGTTCCTTGAGTACTCTCGGATGTATGCCATCCGGGCCTGGTGATTTGTTTGTGTTAAGTTTATCCAGCCTTTCCCTGATTTCACCCTCTGTTAGCCATAGTGGCAAATCCTGTGTATTACTACTAACCATACAGTCATGGTCAGTGTACCCCTCCTTTTCCTGTGTAAAGACTGACGAGAAAAAAGCATTCAGCACGGTTGCTTTTTCAGTGTCCTCTGTAACCATCCCCCCATCATCGCTAATTATGTGTGCAATATGCTCTGCCCTAGTTTGTTAAACTTACCTTTTTAAACACAAAGCTTTTCCATCGCCGAGATGTCAAAGCTGCAGGTGCTCCCATCTTCACCTGTCTTGCTTCCGAGTTCACGGACTCTGGCACAGTGATTGGCCGGGGCCGCGATGACTTCACTCCCGGGCATGTGCGCAGGAACCTCCATTCACGGCACAGGGCTTTGAAGGAACGGCACGGTGGCCATGTCTTCAGCGCACATGTGCCAGTGATGTCATCGGCTGCATGTAATGTAAATATCTTCTGAACGGTGCACCTTTAGGAGATATTTACACTACCTATAGGTAAGCCTTATTATAGGCTTACCTATAGGTGCATGTACAAAATTGAGGATTACAACCACTTTAAATGTCGCCTACGGATAGTAAAATTGATGTTGTCGCTGTTGCACGGGCGTGTGCAATTTTAAACATACAAAAACACACAAAGGGCGCACCGACCTAGTGCATTATCCTGAGACAAATCATTTATTGTATTAGCAAAGCATAGCATTATACTCACAAAAATTGCAATTGTAAAAAGCGCATCACAACTCCTAGAATAGTTCCATCCAAATAGCATCAATGTATACAACAAAAACTGAAGACCCCGTGGACTGACGCATTTCGAGGATTTCCTCTTTGTCTGTGTGCAATTTTAAAGCAGGACCTGTTTGGTATCTATTTACTCGGTATAACATCATCAATTATATTTTACAAAAAAAAAAAAAATTGTGTTCTGCATTGTTTTTTTTTTGCATTAAAATAAAAAAGTGTATTTTTTCCCAAAAATTGCATTTGAGAAACCACTGCGCAAATACCGTGTGACATAAAAAAAAATTGCAAAACCCACCGATTTATTCTCTAGGGCAGGGATATGCAAACTGTGGCCCTCCGGCTGTTTGTAAAACTACAAGTCCCATCATGCCTCGCGGTGTCATGCTTGTGGCTGTCAGATTCTTGCTATGCCTCATGGGACTTGTAGTACAGCAACAGCTGGGGGGGGGCCACAGTTTTTCATATCCCTGCTCCAATGCCTCTGCTTTAGAACATATATAATGTTTGGTTGTTCTAAGTCATTTTCAAGCAAAAAAAAAACAAGAAGCTGATTGTTACCTGTCAATAAAAAGCATCAGAAAAGCCTGATAGCACATAAATGTACAGCTTTCTTCTGACCTCCAACATCTGATTTACACAATTAGTCACATGATCAGTATTTTATGAAAACACAGCATTGCCCACTTACAGTTGAATTCTTCATCATGGCTTTGACAGTGAAGCCCTCGGAAGAAGCCGTGCTGGCTTTGCTCTTGGTATGCTCGGACTGGGCAGCTTTCCCGGTGTTGGTCTCGATCACCATTATTTCAGGGGAGAAGATTCTATGGAGTTTACCGGCGGGATACAGGTGAGCAGTGCGGGCCAGTAGTTGCCTCTTACTGATGTTTACATCCGTTGTCACAGCAACAACGGAACACGCTGCCCGTCGTTGCTAGGCGACATGTCAACAACGCCTGTTACGTAGCCTGTGAAGCCGTAACCATTGATGAGGGACGTCTTCTGCGTCCTCCCGCCGTACTACACGGGGCCCGCGCACGCGCTGTTTACTTGTATGGGGTGTAATATTGGAGAGTGTGGAGCGGGTGTGATAGGAGGTGACTGCTATAGGCAGGATATAATGTCACACCTCAGTCAGCGGGGATCCATCCTTATGTTATCTGAGGGAGAGATACATTGTGTATATATAATGTATCTCTCCTCAGCTAACCCACACATCCGCAGTTAGTATGTACAGTACAGTACAAAGTGTGGCTGTGTGGGTTAGGACCTGAGGGAGAGATACATTGTATATACAAAGTGCGCTGTGTGGGTTAGGAGCTGAGGAGAGATACATTGTATATACAAAGTGCACTGTATGGGTTAGGAGCTGAGGAGAGATACATTGTATATACAAAGTGCACTGTATGGGTTAGGAGCTGAGGAGAGATACATTGTATATACAAAGTGCGCTGTGTGGGTTAGGACCTGAGGAGAGATACATTATATATACAAAGTTCGCTGTATGGGTTAGGACCTGAGGGAGAGATACATTATATATACAAAGTGCGCTGTGTGGGTTAGGAGCTGAGGAGAGATACATTGTATATACAAAGTTCGCTGTATGGGTTAGGAGCTGAGGAGAGATACATTATATATACAAAGTGCGCTGTGTGGGTTAGGAGCTGAGGAGAGATACATTGTATATACAAAGTGCGCTGTGTGGGTTAGGACCTGAGGAGAGATACATTATATATACAAAGTGCGCTGTGTGGGTTAGGAGCTGAGGAGAGATACATTGTATATACAAAGTGCACTGTATGGGTTAGGAGCTGAGGAGAGATACATTGTATATAAAAAGTGCGCTGTATGGGTTAGGAGCTGAGGAGAGATACATTGTATATACAAAGTGCGCTGTGTGGTTTAGGAGCTGAGAAGAGATACATTGTATATACAAAGTGCGCTGTGTGGTTTAGGAGCTGAGAAGAGATACATTGTATATACAAAGTGCGCTGTATGGGTTAGGACCTGAGGAGAGATACATTGTATATACAAAGTGCGCTGTATGGGTTAGGAGCTGAGAAGAGATACATTGTATATACAAAGTGCGCTGTATGGGTTAGGACCTGAGGAGAGATACATTGTATATACAAAGTGCGCTGTGTGGGTTAGGAGCTGAGGAGAAATACATTGTATATACAAAGTGTGGCTGTGTGGGTTAGGCCCCTTTCACACGGGCGTTCCGTATGTTTGTAAATCACCCCATCCGTTTGCGGGTGATATACGGACATAATGAATGTCAATGGGATTGCGGATGTCAGCGGTGTCAAAATCAGATGTCAGCGGTGTCATCCGCTGTCATCCGCAATCACATAGACATGCATTATGTCCGTATATCATCCGCAAACGGATGGGATGATATGCGAACATATGGACCGGATGACACAAATGTCATCCATGACCGTGAAAAAAAAAAAAGTGCCAGAGCGGATCGCAATACGGTCCGCTCCGTGTGAAAGGGGCCTTATTATTAATATACAGGATTTATATAGCGCCAACAGTTTGCGCAGCCCTTTACAATGTGAGGGAAGACAATACAGTTACAATACAATTCAAAACAGGAGGAACTAGACCTTCACATGGCCGCTCGGTTTATTTCGTCCGCTGCGGCACTTTTTTTTTTTTTTTTTTTTTTTTTTACGGACACGGATGACACTTGTGTTGATTCTTTACAAAAAATTACAGTTTTGTATCTTTATGTTTGAAGCCTGAAATGTGGCAAAAGGTCGCTAAGTTCAAGGGGGCTGAATACTTTTGCAAGGCACTGTGTGTGTGTGTGTGTATATATATATTTAAGAATAAATTGCCTTTTTTTTTTACTTTACATTTTAACTAAATTGTACACCACACTTTTTTTAAGGCTATTATCCGATTAATCGATAAAATAATTGGCCAACTGATCAATTATGAAAATAACTGTTACTTGCAGCCTTAACAATATATTATAAAGAACAGTAAAAGGAGTCAGAGTACAAAAGTAAAGTAAGAACAGAAAATTAACTCAATAAAATAACAACTATTTTTGGCTTTTTTATTTATTTATTTTTTTTACTTTTTTCCTATTTTTTTGTAATTGTAAAAAAACTGTTCCAGGATAGGGTCTCTCAAAATGCGTAAGCCATCTAACATCTGTCGAGACCCTGTGTGTAAGTGTGCCCTAGACTATGTGGTGCTGTTCCCTATACTAATACTCTACTAGCATGTGGGAGCGACGGATACAGCCCTTGATGCAGAGACCAAGTTGGTCAGGACAGGAGGGACAAAAATAGCGAGTGTCACGCCTATATCCGCATTTTCTACAGACACAGCATCTTCTTTGGTGAGCTCTTTATATAGGGGTACCAGGGAGGACATCCGGAAAATGTCTCTCATGCAGCTGGCTCACTGCATCTATATTGTTAATTTGGGCCACAGCACCTTCTGAATACAGAAGGGCTGTGATGATTTCTTACTGGAATTTTATTGTTATTTACTTCTTCCTGATACTTTGTATAGCACATAAGCGTTCAGCAAAGCCAATTGGAATAAGTATACAGACACTTTTTTTGTAGCAGCGTCTGGCCTATTGGGCAATTAAGTGCAGCCCCATTATCTGGTCGTTGAAGACCACCCCTCCCATGTTAAGGTATTCGTGGACACAGAGAGGCTTCTCAACAACACCAGTCGCCGTTGCAATTTGGACTGTCATATCTGCGAGAATGGAGGACAGACCAAAAACATTCAGTGTGTCCCGCCACTTCACTGCAAGCAATTTATTACACTAAAAGCAGGCTCTCTCCCCCTGTCTAATTCGGGAATCTACAGGCCGTTGAGGGAAGCCCTGGCGATTAGGTCGCATGGCGCCACATGCGCCAATTCCAAATTCAAAAAGGTGACAAAAAAGTGGCACGCTTGTGTAATAATTGTCCACGTATAAATGGTACCCCTTTCCAAATAGGGGTGACATCAAGTCCCAAACAATCTTGCCGCTGCTCCCCATGTAGTCTGGGCAGTTGGGGGGCTTCACATTGCTCCACATTCCCTCATAAATCCAAAAACTACATGTATATCCTGTTGCCCTGGTGCAGAGCTTATAAATCTTGACCCCACATCTGGCAAGCTTGCTGGGGAGAAACTGTTTGAAAGCAAGGCGGCCAGAAAATGTAATCAGGGACTCATCAATGCAGACAGCTTGTTGGGGCATATACAAGGCTGCAAACCTCTGGTTGACGTGATTTAAGAGGGGCCGAATTTTGTGGAGCCAGTCATATCCAGGGTCACCCCGAGGATGACAGCGTTCATTGCCACTGAAGTACATGAACCACAAGATTTGCTTGTATCTAATCCTGGCCATAGCAGCACAGAACACGGGCATATGATGAATTGGGACAGTTGTCTCCTCACCAAGCTTTTTGCTAATGGTCTTGTAGCCTATTTCGGCCTTGTGTAGGTCTACAATCTTGTCCCTGTCATCCTTTGACAACTCTTTGGGTTTGAATGGAAGAAAGAGATTGCATGGACAGGTGTCTTTTATACACATAACGAGTTGTCATTAGGAGCACCTTCTTAAATTGACAGGACTAATCTGTGTACCACATGAGCACATACTGTAGCCAGTCTGTGGGAGCCAGAATTATTGTTGGTAGGTAGGGGATCAAATACCTTTTTTATTTATTGAACTGCAACTAAATTTATAATATTTGTATCATGTTTTTTTTTTTTGGGGGGGATTTTGGGTTAATATACTGTCTTTATCATTAAAATACACCTATGATACCAATTGTAGATCCTTCATTTATTTGTAAGTGGGCAAACGTCAAAAAATTCAAATAAAAATATAAGCTATTAGTCAATATTAAATCAAATGTGACAAATTGCTCCATGCTTGTGAACTTCCACACAAAAGTGCTCCAGTGCTCAAAGGTGCTCCTGCTCCTTAGAGGAAAAGGGGGGGGCTCTTACCAAATAGAAGTGATCTCGCATTACAGAGATCAAAAGTGATAATTTCCACACTCAAGCTTGGCACTTTCACTGTTGGACCCTTGGATGGTTAAACTACCTCATCAATGGAGTCTGTTGACAAACCAGGTATCAGTCCTAATATCAGATGTAGCTCACCGCGATTGCATATACTGTATAAAGCACAAACAGGGAGAAGCGTAATAGGGCAGAATGTTCAAACATGCTTCAAGAACTAGCCAATGGGCTTCTGCTGACTCCCTGTCATAGCCCTCTTCCTAAATGTCAGGGGATTAAGGAACCTAGGGCTCTCATCATTTATGAAAAAAAGAAGGGCCAGCATCAAGCATGAGATCAGAGCTTCTTTAAAACAAAAAAAGTTTCCTCCAGACCAATGGGTCCGAGCATCCAGGGGCATCCATCTGGAAATTCACAAGCAGTAATGTAGAGTACCCCACAATGGCAGCAGGATGGAAGGGAGGATGGGAACTGGAGATGAAACAACTAATAGTACTTGAAAATGTAAAAATAGATCTTTTGCACTCGTTTGAAATCTCACAAACCACAAGTGACACTAATACAGTGATCAGTAAAAATACTGTACACTGGCACTGTATTAATGACACTGGCTATGAAAGGGGTTAACATCTAGGGGCAATCAAGGGGTTAACTGTGTGCCTAACAATGTGTAATGTGTGTGTTGTGGGCTGCTTTTACTTTCTAATCTAGCTGTTTTTCTCCATGCTTTGCAATATGCCTCTTAGCAAATACCTCACTTATCTACTTTCCAAAAAGGGGGTCATTTGGATTGCGCCTAAACTATTCTAGCATTTTAGGGCCTCTAAAACCATGATAGGTAGTCAGGAAGTGAAATGAGGAAATTATGCCTTTTGGTGGTCATTGGTTTTGGGCTCTCGTATGCAACTAGGCTCCCAAAAAGTCTCACATATGTGGCATCCCCATACTTGGGAGAAGTAGCAGAATGTCTTTTGGGGTGTAATTCCACATATACCCATGGCATGTGTAAGAAAATATCTAATTTAATTGACAACTTTGTGTAAAAAAACAAAAAACAAAATTAGTTTGGTAATTTTCCAAAAACTTGTGGCAAAATATAAAATTTCCCATGGACTCAGCATACCTCTCAGCAAATACCTTTGGAGTGTCAAATTTCCAAAAAGAGGTAATTTGGGGGTTGTTTGTACTGCCCTGGTATTTTAGCACCTCAAGAAATGTGATAGGCAGTCAGAAAGTAAAAGCTGCGTAAATTCCATTATATACAGTATGACATATAGACGCTGTAACTTTAACTCAAACCAATTGATATACACTGTAGATACTATCAACACACTGTCTAATAGATAGGTATCTACTACTGTGTACTCCCCATTCTAAAATATAAAACATTAAATTAAAAGTTTTACATGTTATAGCAGTTTCCACACGTGTAGGAAACCCAACGTTAGAGGTGATTTATTCCTCCACCTTTATACATTGGTACTGAATACTATTCCAGACGTTCTCTACTCTCTCAGTTCCCCCCGCTAATGCAACCCCAGTGCTGAAAGAGAGCAGCAGGAAAGGGGCAAACAAGGATGCCGTCAGGTGGCCAACCTCCTTATTATCAACCTATGGCATCATCAGTTGGTAGGATGCTGGCAGCTTGACGACATGGTGCTAAAGGTTTGTAATTCTGCACAACAAAAACCTGTGGCTTTGTGTAAAAGGCAGACTAAATCCACCCACTAGTTTATTGACAATTTTAGGGCAGTTTTAGGCAACCAGGTGCTGTGGAAACGTGGTTGAAAAAGGCTGGCATACTGCAACATAACAAATTCATGTTGCCTCTTGATAGGCATTGCCTTGCCCTGAATGTTGCACCTCTCCTGGAGAAAGAAGTTTATTTATTTATGACCTTGTACATTTTCCCCTCCAAATTATTTGGACATTTTTGGAAATTTTTAGGTGTTTTGCGAGGGTACACCTGAAGAACCCAGAAGGCACCCTGGTTGAAAAAGACTGCATAAAAACAAATATTTATCTAGTCACCACCATGCCTCGCATCACAATGCCAGTTTGGCAACATTTCTAGCTTTACAGATGATATACAAATATGTGGCCTGTTTTGTAACACAGGGGCAAGTACCTGCCTGCTTTATTTATTTCTTTTACTAAGGTGGCCATCCCTGCCTTCCACCAACATGTGGAAAGTAATGTCTCTATGTCGCTGAATCACATGATCAGTAACAGGGTTAACATGACCACAGACATGCAGTTTAGCAAGTTTAGCTGTTACATCTCCATTTTGGCCCAGTGGGTCCATTTGTTGGCAGCCAGGAAAGATGCAGAATGGGGCACACTGCTGGAGCTGGTGGTTCTGTCCTATATTTTACAACTTACTGAAGATGGCAGCTCAGTCACATCTGTCCCCTCTTCCTTTCCAATGGGCTCATCTTGTGAAACTTCAGAACCACCAGTATCCCCAAGCCTATGCAACAACTCGGGCAAATCGCTGCTCACACATTACTTGTTTTGCAAATGTCTTTAACATGGTGGTGCAGCACATCCTAGTTAGATACTCTGACTTCCATGATATTCTGTGGCAGGGCAAGTGAGTGTGCAGCCACTTCAGGTAGACATACCTAGCCAACCAGCTGATATTTTATAACCATGCACTGGAACTAAACCATCGCCAAGCTTAAGGTGGCTTCACTTACATCAGCAGGCAGCTACAATGAGTATTTGTGTGAATATGGAACAAGGACTGTCTCTGCAGATGTTGTTTTTTTTGTTGCATTTGTTTCTTTTACTGCATCAGTTTCTCCTCATTCAGGACTTGTGTACTGTATTATCACCATTCAAATAAGAGAGAAGAATGATGACCAACAATGAGACAGGGATCAGCGACTTGATTTCTTTCATGTTTCTGCTTGAGCAAAAGCTGCATAATAGACCAGGCACAAGAGAGAGAGGAGCGCCTTCTGCTATCTCAGGGCCCTCTTTATCCTGACTCAATCCATGTGAGGCAGCATTAGTAACATGAGAAACATAAGGAGAAGGGTTGGGTGCCAGCAGTGAGGAAGAGCAGGAAATAGGACAGTCTTCCAGGATTACATTTCACCCCTCTCAAGCACCAGGAATTATATGTGGGTGGGGTGAGATGGTTAATGCTGTCACTTAGGCCTTAAGTTCCTCTGCCCGTGTGGGTTTGTGGTGTTCGGGCTCATTCATGCTACAGTGCTTGTGCAAAGCCCCCAGGGTTCAGGCCATCAAGGAAATAGACTACTTTTGGTTGGCCATCCTTTTGGAACCCCCATACAAAATGCCAAAGCTCATCCTGCCATCAGAGAGAAAGTAAATTTAAAAAAACACCATTTGGAAGAAGTGCTACGGAGGAACCTCTTTACTGATACTAAGCACACACTGTTTAATTTACATTGTCCCTTCTCTTTCTGTATATGGTTGATGACATTGTAATTTTAATTTAAATATGTACTTTTTTCTATTTGATATACAGCTTTCACATGACTTTTGCTATTTTCCAGCTTGTCTGCAGGGAAACATAAGCAGGAGGAGCTTCTAGTCCTCTGCTGCTGGTCACATATTTCAAATAAAAAAACAGCCTTTGGAATACAGAGTAAAATGAAATAATTAATATCACTAAACAAATTTTTAATTTTCATAAAAATATATATATATATATATATTTGAAATCAAATCTTTATTTCCTTTTTGTTTTTTTGTCGATAACGTGTGGGTGGATTTCTGCCAGTCACAGGCTGTGTCATGCCCCTCTATCTTGTGTCTTAGAATAAGAGGGAGATGAAGCTTCTATCAATCAAGATTGATTGAAAATATTACTGGACTTTCGGTTCCGGCGCTCATGAGGGAGGAGTGAGTGAACCAGGCTTCCGCATCACCCGCAGAAAGCCGCTTGTAAAGCCATCCCGGGAGGGACCGCGATATCCGTTTTCATCCCCAGCTACACACAGGAATAGTGTGGATATATGGACCGATTCGTAGAGCGGTCCCTCTCCCATAGCAGTGCCTCTGCTGCGGCATCCACTTCTCACTCTCTGGGGGATTCCAACATGGTCGTTGCGGCATCTACTGATCGCCCTCTGGAGGATCCCAACATGGCCGCCAAACTTCGGGCCGACGCTATGACACAGGAGGTGAGAGATCATGTGGCTATGAAACATCTTGCTCAGCCCAGCACTCCTGTGATCCCTCCAGAGGATCCTTCCTATGGCCGGATAGCAGAAGCAGTAGCTGCACTATTGGCACCCACGATTAAGCACACAGTGGAATCAGCTATTATGCAGAGACTTGCACAGATACAAAAGGACCTGCAAATTCATAAACAACAAATACAGGAAGCAGAAATGAGAATTTCCTCTTTGGAAGATGAACTGATAGATAATAATAGAGACATCTGTGCACATGATAGCGCTTTGCAGTTGCTGCAGGATAAAATAGAGGACCTAGAAAACCGTTCCAGAAGGAATAACCTCCGCATTATAGGGGTCCCAGAATCCTTTCAACCTGAGGCGCTCTCTCATTTCTGCTCGGTAACAGTACCGAATGCATTGGGAGTAACTTTCACATGCATAGTGGAATGGGCACATAGGATTGGCCGCCTTAAGGAAGGCAGAAACAACATTAGGCCTGTCATAGTAATATATTTGAACTATGCAGACAAAAATCTTATTTTTCTGTGATTCAGGCAACAGCGCAAACTGCAGATTGATAGCCATTCTTTCTTATATTTGCGGACTATTCAGCGGAGGTATCAAGGAAGCGTAAAGCATTTTCTACTATCTGCACAACCCTGTACCACCATAAGATAAAATTTACTTTGGCATATCCTGCAGTACTATATGTCACCTCGCCAAATGTTTTGTTTTAACATAAGGATATTGCTGAGCACTCATAGGGTGACAAATTTTTCTGTATAGTCGATTGGCCTTTAATGGGTTAGTTTAGGCGGCTGATCTGCTGGTAGATAGTTTTGTTCCATATGTTTTACCACTCCTTTCCACATGACACGGTTTTTAGTGCAAGGGCCACACACAGCTCCCTACCCCCCTATACCGACCTTTGTGATGTCATATTCCTAAATTGCACTTTCCTCTAGTATTGCGGATGTCCCCCACCGCCTGATATTTCGGGCTGGGAGCCACCAGAGTTCACACCCCTCCACATGTAGAAAAAGGTGAAATCTTATATTTTTTTAGTATTCAGGAGCACTCTTCTTAAGAGCCCTACTGTTCTTTTTCATTTTTTTTATATTGTTTTATTATTTTGACATCTTTTTTTTTTTTTTTTAACTTCTCACACTGTATAACTTGTACCTAAGAGTTATGGCATATGCCCGTTTCTGCTCTTCATGTCTTTTTTGCATGTTCTGTGACATCGAATCCCATTACCAGATGAGAGGGCCCCCTTAAATGTTCTCTGTTGGAATGTGAAGGGCTTGCGTTCCCCAAATAAATGGATGCGTAATCATTTAAAATGACTGAAAGCCGACGTTGCACTTCTGCAAGAAACACATTTAACGGCAGATACATTTCATTATATGAAAAAGCTATGGGTTGGTGATGTAGTGGGCTCGCCTGCGATTCATCGTAAGGCAGGCGCGCTGATCCTTATAAGTAAGACTCTTCCTTGCACTACTCACTCCGTACACACAGATTCTTTGGGTAGGAAGGTATCAGTAGTTATTCTATTTGCTGAGCACTCCCTTCAAATCTCGAGCATCTATGCACCTAATTCTCCCACCAAGGCTTTTTTTGATGCCATGATCCAGCTACGTATTATATAGTAGGAGGGGATTTTAACTCAGTTATGTCTCCGCAAGAAGATAGTAAAACAGGGTCTTCCCCTTCTGCCTCCCCATTGCTGTCCCCCCATGGGCGTCCTACAGCTCTTTCCGATATGACGGATTCCTTGAATTTAATCGACTTTTGGCGCATTAGCCATCCCATTGATAGGGAATACACTTTTTTTTCCTACCCCCATAATTCCATGGCCCGACTAGATTATTTATTTTGCACCCAAAATCTGGTTCCAAATATAACTTCTTCGACCATCCATGACATAGCAATTTCCGACCATGCCCCCATATCGCTCTCTTTAACCCTGACACATAATCAGAATCTACCTAGAATGTGGAGATTCCCAAATTACCTCGCGGATAATGAGGATTTTTTCAGTTTTTTACGAACCTCTTGGACCGACTACATTTCACATAACAGGGACGAGAGCATTGATCCCGTTCTGCTGTGGGAAGCGGGCAAAACTGTTTTGCGGGGTAATATTGTATCATATACTACTCAATATAAAAATACTTTACTGTCCACTTATACACAATTTAGTAACCAACTACGAGTTGCCCAACAGAACATGACACATTTTAATACTCCAGAAAACATTAAGCAGTGGCACATGTCCAAACAACATTTTGATTTATAGGTTGAAAGGGTGGAACAAATAAAACGCTCACACTTAGATGCTAAACTCCATCAGTTCGGCAACAAACCCAGCAAGCTAATGTCGAGATTAATAAAGGGGGCTCACACTCCGACTCAAATAACTTCTCTTCGCGACCATCAAGGTCACGTTACCCACTCTCTTGCAGCCATTACGGCTATTTTGGAAAAATATAATACAGATCTATATGCCACTGGTTCTATAGATCTGGAAGCAGCGACGAAATTACTAAATACCTTAAATCTTCCTTCCCTTTCGGAGGTCCAACTAGATTTTCTTAATGCTCCCATATCTCAAGCCGAGATAATTAGTACCATCAAAACCTCAGCAAGCCAAAAAGCCCCTGGACCCGACGGTTATACGAATGAGTTTTATAAGAAAATGGATAATTTGTTACCCTCTATTACATCCCTTTTTAACCACTTAAGCCCCGGAGGATTTGGCTGCTAAACGACCAGGGGGTATTTTGCGATTCGGCACTGCGTGACTTTAATGGACAATTGCGCGGTCGTGCGACGCTGTACCTAAACGAATTTGGCGTCCTTTTTTTCCCACAAACAGAGCTTTCTTTTGGCGGTATTTGATCACCTGTGCAATTTTTTGATCACGCGCTATAAACAAAAAAAGAGCGTCAATTTTGCAAAAATAGCAATATTTTTCCCTTTTTTTTATATGAAATTCCCCCCCAAAAAAATGTAAAAATCTAAATTTTTTAACATTTTCGGCCAATTTGTTTTATGCTACCTATGCTTGGTAAAAAAAAAATCGCAAAAAGCGTATTTTGATTGGTTTGCGCAAAAGTTATTGCGTTTACTAACTAAGGGAAAGATTTTTGTCATTTTTGTTGTTTTTTTTTTTAACGCCTAATGGCGGCGATCCGCGATTTTTTTTTGCGGTACTGCGACATTGCGGCGGACAGATCGGACCCTTGACTGACATTTTTGACACTTTTGGGGTTACCAGTGACATTTCTACAGTAATCAGTGCTATATATATGCACTGTTACTGTAAAAATACACTGGTAGTGAAGGGGTTAACTTTATTTGAGAGGGAGGGGCTGTGTGTGTCCCTAGGGGCGTGATTCTAACTGTGATTGGCTGTGGCTTCAGCTGTATGCAGAGTGATCAACGGATCTACATAGTAGATCCATATGATCAGCTCTCATACAGAGGGGTGAATGACAGGCAGCTTGTTTACACAAGCTGCCTGACTTTCTCCCTCTCCCCCGCCGATCGCAGAGTGGCCGGCGGACATCAGGTCCGCCGGTCACACGCGCGGGGGGGGTCCGTGACCACGCGGGAGCGCGCCTCCGGCGGCGCGCACTCGCTCCCTAGACCCTCACAAGCTAGTGACGTAGCCCTACGTCACTTTGCCTGTGAGGGGCTGACCGCCGACGTAGATAGTCGTGTGGCGGTCGGCAAGTGGTTAACGAGCTATGGACGAAGGGTATTTACCTCCCAACGGGGTACCAGACATATATTAAACTCATTTCTAAAAAGGGCAAGGATGCCTTGCTGCCTGGCTCATATCGCCCAATCTCATTACTAAACATTGATGCCAAATTATTGGCCAAGCTGATAGCCACTAGATTTGCCATGATTTTACCATCTCTTATACATGAAACACAATCAGGTTTTGTCAAGGGCCGATCTGCAACTTCAAATATCCGCAAAGTTATTGCGGCCCTCGAACATGCAAAGGCAAATCCTTTGAAACTTATGGCCATTGTTTCTCTCGACGCAGAAAAGGCCTTTGATAATATCAAATTGGATTGGCTTCTTCTTAGCTTGAAGAGAGTGGGCCTTACGGGCCACGCCTTAAGCTTCCTTCGAGCTATGTACGCTCGCCCACAAGTCAAAATTGTATCCTCGGCGGGGATGTCTGCCTCTATATCCCTTCATAAGGGTACGAGGCAGGGATGCCCGCTTTCCCCGATCCTTTTTAACCTTGACCTGGAACCCCTGTCCAGGTTTTTCCTGGAACAGGCTCCCATTCAAGGCATTCAAATAGGGAATGAAGAAATACGATCAGCGTTATTTGCCGACGATATGCTGCTTTTTACGTCTAACCCCCGCGCTGACTTAATAACCATACAATATATCTTAAATGACTTTGAAAAACTTACAGGCCTTAAAGTAAATTATGATAAGAGTGAGGTCCTTCCACTCACCCCATCTACCATATCTCAAAGGGATACATCCTCCCCCTTTCCCCTTGCACATTCAAATATTACATATTCAGGTATCAAGATTAGTAGGAATCCGTCCTCTTTATACACGCTAAATTTTACTCCATTGCTTGAAAAGATTAGGAAAGAATTGAATATGTGGAACAATTTACCCCTGTCATTCTTCGGGAGATGCCACTTAATTCGGGTGGTTAGTTTCCCTCGCCTACTTTATCCATTACAAACTATACCGCTTCTATTGAAGCATAAAGACATTCATTTGGCAAGGGAAACGCTTGCGCATTTCGCTTGCCAAGTTGCATCTCCCGAAGAACACAGGGGGGGCTGGTCTTCCGGATGTCAGATTGTATAACCTTGCTTGTTTATTGAGATATAGCTTGGACTGGCTTGCGGAAGGAAACCGTTATACCAACACCACTTTGGAGGAACAAATAGCCTGTCCTTTGAGTTTGGCGGGCATTTTGCATAGCAAATTTCCATCCCTACCGAAAAGAATTCAACAACATGCCCTCCTAAGAGACACCTTCATAGCCTGGAGAGAAGTGCGTAAGAAACTACATCTACCCCTTGGTATTTCTAAACATCTTCCATTGTTGGGAAACCCAATGTTCCCTCAGGCAATGGACCAATCAGATTTTGATCATTGGAAATCCAAGGGCCTTGTTAAGGCGTACTCTCTAATCCAAATGGATAATGAGTCCTTTAAACCCTTTCATGCCCTTGTTGCAGATTATGATCTTCCTAAATCACATTTCTTTGCCTATTACTAAGCAACTTCGTACATACCCTCATGTGCATCAAGTCTGTCAGAGGGCTTTCAACACACAGTGTTGGACACTTTGGTGCAACAATGGTCATATTCAATATCCTTGGTCTATAAAACCTTACAAGGCGAGCTGCTTCCTTCTTTTACAGAAAAACTTTTTGATAAATGGCATACGGACTTAACTGGACCAGAACTCTCTCATCACATTCTACAGGGCTACATGCATGCTAGGACACTCACCATTAATGAGCTATGGAGAAAAACTCAATTCAAACTTATCCACAAAGCCTACATTCCGGCCCTCTTTCCTAGGGATATTAGAACTAAAGCAGTATGCCCTCTTTGTATGTCAACTAATCCCACATTGGCCCACAGATTCTGGCTCTGCCCCAGAATGGTTACATTTTGGGACAAGGTGGTCCACTATGCCAATACAGTAATGAATACTCGTTTATGGAAGTCGCCACACCTTATGCTATTTGGAATCAACTTATCGGACCCTCTCGCTCAGGCAAGTCCATTAACCACTATCCCTCCCTGGACACATTTGTGTTTCCTGGCAGCCAAGAGAGCCATCTTGAAATCTTGGATTCAACCTAGTCCTCCCACTCTATCTGCTCTTAAATCGGAGCTAAGGTCTTTACTGTATAAGGAGCGTATGGACACAGTTCTACAACATTATATCTCCACAAAAAGGTTTTTTGATAAATGGCCATCTTTTATAGAACATGAACTTTCAGATATAGATATCCAACATTTCATGAAGCCCTTCAGATAAATGGACGGGTACTTAAAGGCAGATGTAGCACAAACTTTGGGCAAATTGAAAATAGGTATCTTGCAGGCCCTACCCTCCCCTTCATTCCAGTCTTCGCCCTTATTTAGGCCTCATACCCTTAATAGTGATATGTCAATATCTCACGGTATAGACGAGAATAGTTTATATAGCTGTGATTATTAGTTGATGGACCAGCCTATGCTAGGTTGTTGAGAAATTGTGAGAAAAAAAAGGGTTCTTTTTTTTTCCTCCTCTTCCTCTGTTTCTTTATGTTATTTTTTATTAGATAGTGTATTTTGATTTTGACTATGTTGACAACGCGACTGTTCTTTTGAATTTTCTTTGTATGTTTTGTTTGTTATAAAATTCAATAAAAAGATTTATGGAAGGATGGAGGGAGTGGGCTATCATTTACCACTGTGTATAAGCCCCCACATGTGTGACTCTGTAGTCACACGGGATGCTCAGATGTGATAGGGAGGGAATGCTCAGCATAGAAACTCATTAAGAACTAAACATATGGACTAGCTTCCAACACTGCTCTGCAAAATCCCCCAGATGCAGTGGGGACATGGACAGGAGGAAAAGACAGAGAGCAGCAGGATCAACTAGGTTTATTGCAGAATACAGAAAACTAATCCCATAGTGACTGAGTGAGTATGAACAGCATGTAACACATCATTTATTGATAGTTTTTAAATATGTTGTTTTAGGGACACTTTACCTTCCTTTCCAGAGGGGGCAGGATCCCTTTTCATGGCCAAAGTGCCTCAGATCCCCAGGTCAGTGAAAGGAGGAGCAGCGGTGGTGGTGCCAAACAAAGCTACATGTTCACAAGCAGGGCATAAGCCTTACAATTAATGAATATATGGGGTCAAGGTCAGTGTTGCGCATCTTTTAAATGGATGACCTCGCCTTGACTACTGGCCCAAGCTTTACCAGTATGCATTCAATCTGCTGGGCTGCCCTGTGGATGGTATGTTTTCAGAGCTGGGATGTGGTTTTTGTGACATAATAAAGAATCCACCTGTCCCCAAATGCAGTTTACCACCTTGCTTTTCTAAAAATTAGCCAGTCCTGGATTAGAAATCAAACCTCTAAAGCTGATGCTAAACATTACTATCTCCTACCACCGCTGCTGGCCTGCCACCATTACTATCTCCTGCCATTGCTGCTGGCATGGAGGGCCGCCAATAAGGGGGTACCACTGAGCCTCCTGTAGGGGGCCTGGCCATCTGGCAGCTTCAAGTTTCAGTAGTACATGTTCCATAAATACTGTGAGCAATAATGTTGTTCCACTGTGGCTCCCAGGTGGTAATTCATATTCCCTGGGCTGGGGGACCCCATCACTTCAGCCAGAGGGACTCAGGAGACTGTAGATAGGACTTTTTACCTTTTTCTGTGCTCAGGAGGATGTACACAATAACAAGCGCCGCATGAGCAAATGATGAAATTAAAGTCCCGGCTCACAGTCCCTCCCTGATGCCGGCATAGTGATATCGGCTTGCTCACTGCCTGCCTCGGCTCCTTCAGCAAGTAAGTGCTGAGGAGAGAGTATTCTGGAGCTGAAGGAATCAGTGGCAGAAGAATGGTGGCAGGCTCAGGGTAGGCTGGCAATGATTAGTGCAGCAGGCAAGGAAGAGTAGAAGAGGCAGCAGTCCATGACCTCCTCACTAAACACTGTGACACACAGACTCAGCAGGGCACACAGAGGGATAGTCTGCAGAGAACTCATGTGGACCAACTCCTGAGCCTTGGAATTGTTTGGCTATCTTTCCTTTTAGTCTACAGAGAAGTCTTAGAAAAGATACAGTACCTACACAGACACACAAACCTTTCCCCTTTCCCATGCCCTGGCTGTTGCCTATGGTGAATTATACAGTAGCCAAATGTGATCATCATCATCATGATATTCACACAGTACTGGTGCTTTGAGCTCTTTGATTATCATGATAAAAGTGATGTGATGCAATGATAATCATTGTAAGGCATCCCTAGGCCCCTATCACACTGGGCAGAACCTGCTTTGCTCCACAGGGATCTGTCCGCTGATCCCCTGCTGAGCAGAACAGGAGAATGACAGGACGGTCTCTGCTCTGTTTATGCAGAGCGGTGGCAGACTGAGCCCACTCTGCTCTGTGGGCAGTCAGTGCAAATGGATGCTGTCTTTTCCACCTAGATGGAAGGCAAACTTATCCCCCTTATTCACAGAACACCTGCAGCATATACACAACGGTACACAAACAGTTTTGACAGAACACTGGGAAAGTAGGAAAAAAGTTGTTGCCGCTTTGGAGTGGCTATGTTTTTGGTTAGTAGTGGGTGGACTAACAATGTCCACTCATTATATTGTGTAACGTAGTGTATACGCTGCCGGTGTTCTGTGAATGCACCAACTGGTCAAAATCTCCAATTATAGCTGCTGTAGAATCACTGAAAGTGACGTGATTCGGGATTTTGGAGAGTTGGTGTTTTCGGCAGAACATTTCACATCACGCAGAGGGCGGTTGGTGTGGACAAGTGGTGCACCAAAGGTGACATCACCATTACAGAGCAACACTTAGTACACAACCTGTCAGGGAGGCTGGAGGTGGAACACAAACCGGATGGAGGAAGCTATCAGAGGGCTATCGCCATAACAACGCTTTTAGGCCGTGGCCCTTTGTCAGGTCATTTACGGGGCCCTATGATTTCTAATGGTGGCCCAACTGGCATGATATATTGGCACGCTATCTGACACTATCTTCTGCCACTGCTAAATTATGGTTCTTCAGCATTCTCAAGGTGCCACACCTAATTTTTATGCAGTTCCCCCAAACTGACAATTATATATATATATATATTTTTTTTTTTTTCTCTGCAGGGTCATTCCTTTGTTGTGCCTCAATGTTTGTGGTGCATTATGCTGCTTAATCACTGTCAAGGTCTCCCAGCTAATTTTTAAGCAGTTTCCTCAGCTGCCAAATTTGAACATTTTTTATCTGTAGAGTAATTCCTGCATTCTGCCTTAATATTTGCACTTATGCTGCTCTGACATTGTCAAGGTATCACATGTTATGTTTCTGAAGCTGCTATTCAGTTGTTTTCGTAAGTTTGTAGTGTTTGGTGTAAGCTAAATCATGCTCTTTGTCTCCTATTTTATAGCCAGTGCTCAGTAAATCAAGAATATTTGTAGCTATTGTGAAGTCTTACAATGATTTTTATTTTCCATTAAAACCTGTCTGGATCCTCACAATAAACTTTAGGCAAAGTTATTACATACTGTGCATGGGTTCTGTGAACTATTTTGCTGACCTTCTTTGGCCAAATATTGCAATCTAATGTCATTGTTTTGTATGCAAGCTGCCTGGTGTCTCTCCTGTTTCAGGAAATAAAATGCTTTTAAGTAATATGACAAGAGTCTGTACAATATTTTGCTGTCTTTTTTTTCTGTAAAAATAAATACATTCCAAAGTAATTTTATTATTCATTTAGGAGCCTACCATTGTCCCTTCTTTTAAAAATGCAGTCTACTAAAAGCGTTAAAATATTAGCAATGGAGTTGTGGAATTTTCTTCCTTTTTCAACTGAAATATATACACCTAAACCTAAAAAGATATACACAATTAGTACAGTGGGTACGGAAAGTATTCAGACCCCCTTAAATTTTTCACTCTTTGTTATATTGCAGCCATTTGCTAAAATCATTTAGGTTCATTCTTCTTCCTCATGAATGTACACATAGCACCCCATACTGACAGAAAAACACAGAATTGTTGACATTGTTGCAGATTTATTAAAAAAGAAAAACTGAAATATCACATGTTCCTAAGTATTCAGACCCTTTGCTGTGACACTCATATATTTAACTCAGATGCTTTCCATTTCTTCTGATCATCCTTGAGATGGTTCTACACCTTCATTTGAGTCCAGCTGTGTTTGATTATACTGATTGGACTTGATTAGGAAAGCCACACACCTGTCTATATAAGACCTTCCAGATCACAATGCATGTCAGAGCAAATGAGAATCATGAGGTCAAAGGAACTGCCTGAAGAGCTCAGAGACAGAATTGTGGCAAGGCACAGATCTGGCCAAGGTTACAAAAAGATTTTTGCTGCACTTAAGGTTCCTAAGAGCACAGTGGCCTCCATAATCCTAAAATGGAAGACGTTTGGGACGACCAGAACCCTTCCTAGAGCTGGCCATCCGGCCAAACTGAGCTATCAGGGGAGAAGAGCCTTGGTGAGAGAGGTAAAGAAGAACCCAAAGATCACTGTGGCTGAGCTCCAGAGATGCAGTCAGGAGATGGGAGAAAGTTGTAGAAAGTCAACCATCACTGCAGCCCTCCACCAGTCGGGGCTTTATGGCAGAGTGGCCCGACGGAAGCCTCTCCTCAGTGTAAGACACCTGAAAGCCCGCATAGAGTTTGCTAAAAAACACCTGAAGGACTCCAAGATGGTGAGAAATAAGATTCTCTGGTCTGATGAGACCAAAATAGAACTTTTTGGCCTTAATTCTAAGCGGTATGTGTGGAGAAAACCAGGCACTGCTCATCACCTGTCCAATACAGTCCCAACAGTGAAGCATGGTGGTGGCAGCATCATGCTGTGGGGGTGTTTTTCAGCTGCAGGGACAGGACGACTGGTTGCAATCGAGGGAAAGATGAATGCGGCCAAGTACAGGGATATCCTGGACAAAAACCTTCTCCAGAGTGCTCTGGACCTCAGACTGGGCCGAAGGTTTACCTTCCAACAAGACAATGACCCTAAGCACACAGCTAAAATAACGAAGGAGTGGCTTCACAACAACTCCGTGACTGTTCTTGAATGGCCCAGCCAGAGCCCTGACTTAAACCCAGTTGAGCATCTCTGGAGAGACCTAAAAATGGCTGTCCACCAACGTTTACCATCCAACCTGACAGAACTGGAGATGATCTGCAAGGAGGAATGGCAGAGGATCCCCAAATCCAGGTGTGAAAGACTTGTTGCATCTTTCCCAAAAAGACTCCTGGCTGTATAAGATCAAAAGGGGGCTTCTACTAAATACTGAGCAAAGGGTCTGAATACTTAGGACCATGTGATATTTCAGTTTTTCTTTTTTAATAAATCTGCAACAATGTCAACAATTCTGTGTTTTTCTGTCAGTATGGGGTGCTATGTGTACATTCATGAGGAAGAAGAATGAACCTAAATGATTTTAGCAAATGGCTGCAATATAACAAAGAGTGAAAAATTTAAGGGGGTCTGAATACTTTCCGTACCCACTGTAGCTACTGACAGGTAACGAATCCTTATTTCATACTGTGAGCCTGAGAGTCATAATCCTATTAAGTGAAAAAAGTACAATGGTGAATAAAAATATACAACATATTCCCATATAATAAGTCCATGTGATCAAACTCAAAATTTAATAAGGAAAAGTCCTGACCCAAAGTTAATTGAATAAAGAAACTCCTCTGTGAATATATTTGTATAATAATATATTTATTATAAATAACCTCCAGTGCCCCTTCACCTTCCAAACTATGCACTCACCTCATATACAGACCTTCCACAGGTCACTATAAGCCTTCACCTTTAAACTGTATAAATTCAAATAGCTGGCAACTGGGATCCTACTCCAAGGACATTTGTTCCAGTGTGCAATAATCCTCATATGTATGGTGCCAAAGCTCTGCAGGATGACAAGACATCTATCTGAAATCTTCTTGGGAGGATCTGGCCTTCAATCCAGAGCTGTTCTCCTTAGGTCTGCACCCACAATAGAGTCCTATTACATACAGTTTACTGCTGGCAGGCAACTCCCCATGGGAACCCCCATGTACCCGTATGTTGTGGTGGACATGCACACTCTCAAACCCCTTACAGTGCCACGATCTGTGACCCACTGTGTCTACTGGACACAGCAGATTGCGGTGCTCAGTATCTGGCTACTGTGAGCTGCCTGGATAGCACGTGATCACTGTGCGACAAACGTCATGAATGCAACCTATTCATGACTTCATTGTTTACTACTGTGTGTGATCTGTGATTGATCACATGGATCACATGGCACCTGGGCCCCTGTACCATGGAATAGCTGTGGGCCAAGCACAGCATCACAATAGTAAACAATAAGTAATGAATGAAAGTAATTTATGACAGTTCAAACGATTGCTGTTACAGTGCTCATCACTGTAACAAGCAATCCCAGTGTAAAAAAAATCCTCGCTCACCCCCAGAGTAGTCCAGTGTCACTATGTTTCCAAAAAAAGTTTCCAAAAAATTGTGACAAATTTTACAATACAACAAAATTACAATTTAAAAAAACTTGCCATGTCTCTTACTAAATACCTTGAACTGTCTACTTTCCAAAAAAAATAAATAAAAGGTGACTTGGGGGGTATTTGTGATATTTGTGATATCCTGGCATTTTAGGGCCTCAGAAAATGAGATAGACAGTCAGTACATCATGATTGATCAATTTTTTAAAAATATATATGCCATAGTATTTAGACTCTATAACTTTTACACAGACTAAACAATATACACTGATGTGGGTTATTTTCACCAAAGAAATGTAGCAAGTGTTTGCAAAATGTTATAATAGAAACTAAGAAAAATGTATTTTCTTTCAAAATTTTGTTTTAATTTATATAGCAAAAAATAAAAAAACTCATTGGTGATTAATAACTACCAATAGAAAGCACTATTCTTTTTCTTTTCTCTGTCACCCTTATTTTTTCGGAGTGCTTCGTAAGTTGTTTGGTTTTGTTATGGTGAAATTTAAAAAAAGAGGGGAGTATGGGAAACCATTATATGGAGAACATTTAACGTTTTGATAGGGAGAACATTTAAAATTGTTGAAATAGAATATTAAAGCTTCCATATAGCATTTTTCTGTTTGGGCCAATTTCAAACAATTTTTTCCCCTTCCAACATAGAATAACTGTTTTAAATACATTTATTGAAGCTCCCTTTTGTCATTCCCTTATCATATAGATTTACTGGAACTTATGAGACTCATAGTAATTGGCAAATAGCAGGTATAGTACAATTGTACTTAAGAGTAGAGTTGAGCGAACTGGGACTGTATTGTTCGTGTTCGTACCGGACTTTTGGGTATTCGGTACCCGAACATTTCACTGTATGTTCCGGTACTGTCCGTTGTTTGGTAACGTGATTTTAATGTTTTGGCGCAGTTTTAATGGCATGCTTTCAACAGCCAATCAGCAAGCGTTTAACTAGTGTGCCCTAGAAGCCATCACAGCCATGTCTAGTAATGGCATGGCTGTGATAGGCCAGTGCAGCATGTGACCCAGACTCTATATAAGCTGGAGTCACACAGCGCTGCGCGTCACTCTGCTAATACTACTGTAGGGAGAGGTTCCTGACTGCTGCTGCTGAGGGACAGATATGACTTTACTATAGGGCCAGGCTGGAGAGATTGCTTGTAGGGAAAGCATAGGAGGAACAATCTGCTTTAATCAGACAGCGATCTACATTGATTGTATTGTGTGGGGGTGCAGTAGAACGATCTTTATGCCCTGACCTGAGCCAAGTGAGGAGGAGAAGGGAGAAACAAAAAAATTTTATCAGTCTGTTTGGCGTGCGGTGCTCACATTTCATGCAACCTCAGTGAATATGTGTGTGCTTAATCTGCATTGAAAAAAGAAAAAAACTTCATATTTAACTTTAAAGACTGTATGTCAGACAGACATTGCTTTTCTAACCTCCTCTTCAAAAAGCACCAACGTGAGGGGAAAATAATTATTTTACAGTATTTAGGGTAAAAAAATAATTTTTCAGTTTTTCATTCAAATGGGGTTTTTTTTTTATTCAATAGCGGAATAGAACAACAGTATTCAACCTGGCTGTTAGGCATGCAGTGCTGCACATTTCATGCAACCTCAGTGCATATTTGTGTGCTTAATCTGCATTTAAAAAAGAAAAAACATTTTTTTCCTTCATATTTAACTTTAAAGACTGTATGTCAGATAGACATTGCTTTTCTAACCTCAACTTCAAAAAGCACAAATGTGAGGGGAAAATAATTATTTTACAGTATTTAGGGTAAAAAAAATATTTTTCAGTTTTTCATTCATACATTACAGTGAGATACACCCATTGCATACTGTTGTATTGCGCCGTGCAATATAAAAAAAACTATTTAGGGGACAAAAGAGTTTATTGCTGCCCTGTCCGCATATGTTACAGTGACATACACCCATTGCATACTGTTCTATTGCGCCGTGCAATAAAAAAAACTATTTAGGGGACAGAAAGATATTAAATTGCGGCTTAGTCTGTATCTGTACGTGTGAGATACACTCGTTGGATACTGTTGTTCTAGTCCGCTATTCAATAAACACCCATTTAGGGAAAAAATATTAAATTGCGGCCTAGTCTGTATCTGTACGTGTGAGATACACCCATTGTATACTGTTGTTCAAGTCCGTTATTCAATAAACACCCATTTAGGGAAAAAAGATTAAATTGCGGCCTAGTCTGTATCTGTACGTGTGAGATACACCCGTTGTATACTGTTGTTTTAGTCCGCTATTTAATAAACACACATTTAAGGAAAAAATATTAAATTGCGGCCTAGTCTGTATCTGTACATGTGAGATACACCGTTGTATACTGTTGTATTGCGCCTTGCAATAAAAACCAATTTAGGGGAAGATCCAAAATTCAATAAATATGAGGAGAAGGTCAAATAAGGGACGTGGCCTGGGTCGTGGTGTTGCTGGTGGAGCTCCTGTTGCAAGGAGAGGACGTGGTCAATCTGTGTCAGCTACACGCACAGGTGAAACACCTTCCTCAGCTGCGAGTAGGCGACAGAACCTGCAGCAGTATTTGGCAGGGCCTAATGTGCCTCTACAAATGTTGAGGCCAGAAGAAGTACAGGCGATAGTAGATTGGGTTGCTGATGGTGCCCCCAGTTCCTTCACATTGTCTCCCACCCAGTCTTCTGCTGAAAGGTCAGAGTTGGCACCTGCAGCCGATGTCCATCAAACTGTCACTGCACCCCCTTGCAAATCAGCCAAGCAGTCTGAGCCTCAATTCATGCAGCAATCTCTTCTTCTTTTTGATGACTCTGTTAGCATGGTTTCCCAGGGCCATCAATCTAGCCCTGCCCCAGAAGAGGAAGAGTGTGAAGGATGCCCTTCTATGTCTGTCCGCATGTTTCCTCTCCCTGCTTAAAAGACTATATTGAGGATTCATTTATATGTTTGTGACAAACTCCACTCTTCTGAGTTGCCACGAGTACTTGGAGAGGACTACTTGTCAGCCTCTGTCCTTGGGAGATGAGTGCAAAAATAGAAAGGGTTCGGGACTTTATATGAGAGACATGACATGACAGGGTTAATATAATAAAAAATCACATTTATTATACATGCAACAAAGGATTAAATCCTTGCATGTATAATAAATGTGATTTTTTATTATATTAACCCTGTCATGTCATGTCTCTCATATAAAGTCCCGAACCCTTTCTATTTTTGAATTGAATTTAGGGATGGAGACGCACGGCAAATCCCACCGGACGTCTCATTTAAAGTCCCGCCCTCCCCCCCTCTTTGTTGGGAGATGAGTGGATCACTTCTCAATTGTCTCCAGGACAAAAGACTGTGTAGAACCGGTTTTGGGCAGGCAAGCCATGTCTACAGCCAGGCCAAAGAGACTGGTACTAACTTTGGAACCGCTGGTCCGATTTGTGCCATTTTTTAATAGGTTGTTCCCCTGAATGGATTGATTGTATACATGTATTTGTATAAAGATTGGATGTATAATTTTAAAGTTACAGCATGTGGGTAAAACTGCATTTTTCCTGCCTGTGATAATTATGTTAACCATTGTTTACCGTGATTACATCCCAGACAGAAGAGAGGATTTTATGTGGATTGTAACCTTTGTGTTATTGCTTAATGTGTATTTGTTGTGGGTGTCTCCCTTGCATGGGGGCAGGGGATAAAAGAAATTGTAGTTTTAAATGCCTGTGGTTGCTTCCATTAAAGTAGTTCCAGCATTCAGCTTTGGCTCATGTGTGGAATTATTCAACGATACCAGCGAATTGGGGATTCTTCAACTATTGGGGATTAAGGAATTACAAGGCGGTGAGATACAGTGATACTGTCACAAAGAGATTGAGTGCACCGATGCCCAACCACTTATGTTTCCAGATGAGTACATGGGAGGACTATCGCAGCACGTCTTGGATGATGACGAAACACAGGTGCCAACTGCTGCGGAATTCCGAATTGTGGAGACCGACAAGGGTTGCAGGGGTAAAGACTGGGTGGAAGACGATGTGGAGGACGATGAGGTCCTCGACCCCACATGGAATGAACGTCATGCAGGTGACCTGAGTAGTTTGGAGGAAGAGGCGGTGGTCGCACAGAGCCACCAGCACAGCAGAAGAGGGAGCAGGGTGCAAAAGCAGAGCGGCCGTGCCCTAGACACTACGCCTGCTACTGCCCAACGCAGCAAGGGACCGAGCGCACCAAAGCCAGCTCACAGGAGTTCCCTAGCGTGGCAGTTCTTCAGACAATGTGATGATGACAGGACACGAGTGGTTTGCACGCTGTGCAATCAGAGCCTGAAGCAAGGCATAAACCTTCTCAACCTGAGCACAACCTGCATGACCAGGCATCTAAGTGCAAAGCACGAGCTGAAGTGGAGTGCACACCTCAAAAACCAAGAAAGGTCTCTGGCTCCTCCTGCTTCCTCTTCTGCTGCTGCAGTCTCTGCCTCTTCATCCACCTCTGTAGTGACAGTGGCACCTGCCACCCCGCAAACAGAGGATCCACCAGCAACACCACCACCTGGGTCACCAACAACCATCTCCACAATGTCCCGTGGAAGCGTTCAGCTTTCTATCTCCCAAACACTGGAGCGGAAGAGGAAGTACCCCCCTACCCACCCGTGATCCCTGGCCCTGAATGCCAGCATTTAAAAATTCCTGGCCTTTGAAATGCTGTCATTCCAGCTGGTGGAGACGCAGAGTTTTAAGAGCCTTATGGCGGTGGCTGTCCCACAGTACGTCGTGCCCAGCCACCACTACTTTTCCAGGCAAGCCATCCCTTCCCTGCACAACCAAGTGGGTGACAAAATCAGGTGTGCAGTGCGCAACGCCATCTGTGGCAAGGTCCACCTAACTACGGATACGTGGACCAGTAAGCACGGTCAGGGACGTTATATCTCCCTAACAGCACACTGGGTAAATGCAGTGGCGGCTGGGCCTGAGGCAGATTTGGGCATGTGCTTCCACCACCGAGGATTGCAGGGTGCTTCAGTTTGCCTCCTGTTCCTAACTCCTCCTACTCAGCTTCCTCATCCTCTACCGCCTCCTCTTCCGGTCAGCGTAACACCTTCACCACCAACTTCAGCACAGCCATGGGTAAATGACAGTAGGCAGTTTTAAAATTTGCCTGTTTGGGTGAAAAACCACAGACCGCGCAGGAGTTGTGGAGCGGCATTGAACTGCAGACCGATGAGTGGTTGCTGCCAGTGAGCCTCAAGCCCGGCCTGGTGGTGTGCCATAATGGGTGAAATCTCATAGCAGCTCTGGGTCTAGCCCGTTTGACACACATCCCTTGCTTGGCGCATGTGCTGAATTTGGTGGTGCAGAGGTTCCTTAGAAATTACTCTGATATGTCAGAGCTGCTGCACAAAGTGTGGGCCGTTCTCACCCTGCTGCTGCTCGTCTGTCAGCGCTGCAGTGTAACTTCTGCCTTCCCGCTCACCGCCTCATATGTGACGTGCCCACAAGGGGGAACTCCACCTTGCACATGCTGGCCAGACTGTGTGAGCAGCAGAAGGCCATAGTGGAGCTGCAGCACGCATGCGTGAGTCGCTCTGCGGAACAGCACTACTTCACCACCAATAACTGGGCCACCATGCAAGACCTGTGTGCCTTGTTGTGCTGTTTTGAGTACTTCACCAACATGGCCAGTGCCGATGACGCCGTTCTCAGCTTAATTATCCCACTTCTATGCCTTCTTGAAAAAACACTTTGGGCGATGATGGAAGAGGATGTGGCACAGGCTGAGGAGGAGAAGGGTGAAGAGGTAACATTTCCAAGGCTTTCAGGGCAGTCATTTGCAAGTGGCTCCGAGGGTGGGTTCCTGCACACACAAACGCCAGGGACACAATTGTCCAGCAGGGGCACAGTTCTGGAGGAGGATATGGAACCAGGTCGCGGCGTGCTGACGTCACCTGCTTGTGGGAACGAGTGTCTATCAGGACGGGCGGAGGAGCCGACCGGCCGGCGGCTCGCCTATATCCTTGCTGAAAATATCTTTTATTCTGTAAGTTGCTGTCTTTTTTTATTATTAAAGTGTCTTTGGTAATGCACTATGTAGTGCTTTGTTTTTTTATGCCATATGATACACGATCGAGTCAGCCCTAGAATTTTCTCCTGGTGACACCTGTTCTAAGGATTGGCTTCTGGGGAGAGTGGCTTAACCCATCACATTCTGGGAGAATTTGATATTATTTGGAGGGACCATTAGAGCTATTGGCTCCGGAGACGGGACGACAGACTGTTTGGCTCTCACTTATCCATAATCTGGTAAGAGGCAGTGGTATCGGGAGAGGTCTCTGTGTGTCACTTCCATTTCAGACTGTGTGGCTCTCACTTATCCATAATCTGGTAAGAGGCAGTGGTATCGGGAGAGGTCTCTGTGTGTCACTTCCATTTCTAACTATCACCTTAATTATTTAATATCTGGTAAGGACTTGGGACCTAAGGTTACTGGTGCTTTCCACTAACAGCCATCTGGTGACGGTGTGCACTCCTCTGGGTGATGAAATAGTATTCAACAGTATTACGCTATGGACTGTCTATTTTTTCTTTGCATATGATCACCATTTGTGGATGTGAGGACTAATTGATCACATCGACCGAAGGCTGAGCGTTTAGATCTGACTTGAGTTTTGGGCGAACTCTATTCTGCATTCTGGTAAGGAGAATTGAATGTTGGTTTAATCATCTGCCACTGGAATCGTTTATTTTGGACTGTGCCTTTCATTTGGATACGGACTTGTCACCAATGTTGGACTATCATTAGTGGGCTTCATCTTACATTTACCTGTGGATTTAGTACCCATTAGCGCAACTTAGCCCTTACATATGGAACCATGTTCACAGCAGGGTGGCACCCAGGCCAGCTCATGGCCATCACTGGTGCGTGGCTGGGGGGGATACGGAGGACACAGAGGATACACCTCCCACAGAGGACAGCTTTTTGTTGCCTCTGGGCAGCCTGGCACACATGAGCGATTTACATGCTGCAGTGTCTCCGCAATGACCGCCGAGTTTCCCACATAGTAACTTGTGCTGATTAGTGGGTGGTCACCCTGCTGGATCCCCGTTACAAGGACAATGTACCGCCCTTAATTCCCTCACTGGAGCGTGATCGCAAGATGCGCGAGTACAAGCGCACGCTGGTAGACACGCTGCTGGTGGCATTCCCACCTGACAGCGGGGGCACAGTGGAAGCACAAGGCCAAGGTAGGGGAGGAGGAGGAAGAGGTCGTCAACGCTGCCAGGGCACCGCCAGCACCTCAGAAGGCAGGGTTAGCATGGCCGACATGTGGAAAAGCTTTGTCAGAATGCCACAGCCAGTGTATTATCTGAATGAGTATTTAGCATGGCTGGGGGGCGTTATCGCAGACAAGCGCAGCCACCTGCCCAGAGCCAATGTGGACAAGCTCACGTTCATTAAAATGAACCAGGCATGGATCCCACAGGTCCGTACCTTGTGCAGAATAGTCATGTATACCTGCCTTAACCAGCCATTGCTGGATTTGATCTTTCTTACTCGTTTGGGGTGTACCCGAATTTAAATTTTTTTTTATTAAAAACCAAAACCAGCGTTGGCTACCTCGTCCTCCTCCTCCACTGCCGCCGCCACTTCCACCTACACCGCCATATCCACCGCCATATCCTCGGCCACCTAAACCTCCTACTCCATATGGGCCTCGTCTTCCTCCTACATCATTCAAGATGATTATTTTTTATTTTTCTCTTTTTTCTGTTCTTTTAAGTTATTTCCCTATCCACATTTGTTTGCAGAGCACTCGCCATGCTCTTAAGATGATTTTGCTGCCATTTGCAGCCCCCTAGCCCTTTCCATGTGTGTTTTAGAGGCATTGTAGTGCTCAAAAGTTCGGGTTAAGTTCGGGTCACGAACTCAGACTGTTTTTTCAAGTTTGGCCGAACCCGCCGAACCCGAACATCCAAGAGTAATTTAGTTTGATTATTCCTGAAGCCACAAGTAACTGGTGACATCACACTTATCTATATTCAGAAAACAAGTTATTTTGTCTGCTTAGTTGACACTGCCTAATCTGCTCTGAGACCTCTTCCTTAGCCTGCTAAAGGTATGACTTCTTCCTTAGACTGCTAAATGCATAACTCATACAGTAGCTACAGGCAGTAGCTAAGGACAGAACTATGTGCACAAATGTGTGCCACCAGCCAATGTTTTAGCCTATCAGAGTTTGAATAAGTGTACACAAATTCCAGTAAAAGGAGTTAGTGGTGAATTGTGATGGCAACAAAGTCACCATAAAGACTTGAAGGGTCATACACACAATGGTACTCAGCAGAAGGCCTGGCAGAATTATTTGCAGGCATATGACAATGGATGAAGAAAGAGGGGGGTGATGAGAATTAAGAAACCTGGCTGAAGGGGGTAAACATTTAAATTGTTAAATGTGGCAATGGGAAAAGGTCTCATTGTTATGTCGCAGTATAATTCTGGCAATGCTAAACAAAGGTCCTTACTACTCAGAGTTACAAGATAAGCATTCATTTGAATGGATATGTCCAAGATGTACTCTTCAGGATTCCTGTGTTTTTCTTTCCCTTTCTGTGTCCACATTAATAAAGTATAATCTCAGAAAGCGAGGAAAGTTGATACAAAGACCTCTACTGAATGTGCTGTACCAAATTAAAATCGCCAAAGAATGTTCAGGAAGCAAGTGCAACATGACCAGATCTGCATTATGGTTAAAGAGTTTTCTGTTTCATAATACCATGACAAAAGCTCACAATATTAAAGGAGATCACACATAAACCAATATTTTATGTGTGGCCTAGTTTCACTGGACTGTTAGATAATGAGTTTATGTGAAATCTCCATTAACTGATGTTAATTATAATTAGAAATGTATTACAGTTATATGGAAATGTATTTAAAGTATTGAGTGTCATGTTGATGTTACTGTAAATAGTCCCATTTCTAAGGTTGGCCTTTTGTTTTTCCCTGATCACATTTTACATGAGTTGTCTGTGCACAATATACATTTGCTAGGTATAGTGACCAATTAGGGAGCATTATATTAGCCACAGTACAGAAAGGAGGGGGGAAAGATAATGCTTGATTACCAAGCTTTGGACTCTTTCTTTTGCTTGGGCGCACAGCAGTCACCATGAGTAGACCTGAAGTTAAGAGGTAAACTAACTATATACTTGTGTACCCAGCGCTGTCTAACCATAAAGTGCTTAATATTTATCTATTCATTATTTGTGCAGAAACATAATATTTAAATCACAATACAGGATACAAGTGCAATCAGTGCAAAAAATGTGCATGAACAATAAGTCCTATAAAGTGCTGGTTATCTTCTTCTTCCAGTGCCAGTATGTTCCAATAAGTGTTGTTGTTCCCTTCTTTATGTGCCTTACTCACCGACTAGTGATGGGTTAAGCGCTGTGTTTCAAAAATAATCCTCCAGTGGCAAAAACATTTTTTTTCTTTCTTTTGTGACTCTGGCAGGTAGGTCCAAGAACCTCATATGAGTGTAGGGAGATAGAATCAGGAGAAATCCATAGTGTAATTCTGTTTTTATTGTTAAAAAAAAACATATAAAAGCCAATTACGCATTTACAAAACTCTCCTTTTGCAGGTGAGCAATGATGCCGTTCTGGAATCTTGCATGTGAGTAATGATGCCGTTCTAGATTTTAAAAGTTGCGGTTTGCGTTCCAAAGAGCAGGCGTGACATAACCAGAAGTATCCACCTGCTTAATGAATTTCGCTCCACCCAGGATGCATCCCCAGAAGCTGGGGGATTCTCTCTGGGCACTCAGTCCCCCCTGCACTGAGTGCCCAGAACTCCCCCAGCACAGCCAGCTTGCTCCAGAATCCCCAGCTTCTGAGGATGCTTCCCGGGTGGAGTGAAATGCATTAAGTAGGTGGATACTTCTGGTTATGTCACGTCAGCTCTTTGGAACGCAAACCGCGACTTTTTTGAATTTCAGAATGACGTCATTACAAGCTCACAGTCATTGAGTCATTGACTCATAGTCAACACTATCTGTTAAAAAAATTATTTAAAATTTGATTTGGGTAGTGTTTCATGACAGTAATTGCCAGTTAAAGTATCACAGTGCTGAATAGCAAAAAAATGCCCTTCCAGAGGTCAGGTGTTTTTTTATGATTGCCACCTCTTTGGCCCATCAGCCCCTTTTACTTTTTTGTTAGGTCTCATTCACATGGGTATACTTAAGCATACCCCGACCCCGAAACCACATCTGCATGTACTCACATGGATGTCAAATCAGGAGCAGTGCCCGTGTCCATGCAGTTGCTGTGTCCCCTTTGGATTTGGCATAAATGGGATTGCCTGTACACAGATGCATGGAACACCTGTGCATCCTGTGCAGACAAAACATGCCCCTTACACAGGTATTACTCTTAAATACTCTAGGGGCATTTATTTATTTACTTTGGCTCTTTTTTTTTAGGTTAAACTGCCTTTTTTGTTGCAAGGCTTTTGTTTCAAGAGTGACATTTTGGTATTTTTGTTTTCTTTGTTGGTTTTTTAATTCCAATTTTATGTTGATAGGGCCATTTATTATTTTTCTTTATTATTTTGGGGTGCTTGAAATGCAGCAATTAAGCCAACCTGCCCCCTTGATGATGTTTCTCCACTGCACTCCCGTCCCTAAAGGACAGACCCTAGAACTGCATGTGAACCAGAGATTCTAGGTGATAGCATTGACCATATATCTACTGTGGTTATAATAAAATATGGTCAATATCCCAGGATCCCTAACACTGTGTTTACATTACTGCAGCGCCAGGGATCTGTAAGTTTAATGATTGGTATAAGGCAGGACATTGTGGTTGATGATGAAGTTATACTGCTAGATGCTGTAATTGACAATGGGTCACTGGACATTATGACTGACGACAGATTTACACAGAGGGGGTTGAGTGTTCATTAGAAACGTATTTAATTTGATTTTTTGTATTGTTTTCAAAGGACTTTTTTTGTAAGGTTTCAGTATGTTTAATAATATTTAACCTTTAGTGGGAATGGGTGCCATGTAGTACTATTGTACCCCGTATTCATTTTTGTGGGAGGGGGAAAATATTGGGGGTGTCCATATTTCACCATAAAACCCGCTATTAACCCCACTAATTCTTTTTTGGGGTATTGGATATGAGGCAGACGCCCTTGGCTCTCAACATCTGGACAAGATGCAAGCAAGGAGTGGGAGACTTTGCCATCTCTCCCTGCAAGGTATCACCCTGTCAGGACCCAGACTTGAACCTGGGACCTCCACTGTGCTTGGTTTACCTTCTGAGCCACCTGGAATGCTGGACAGCTCCCTGGACAAATCCATGAATGATCCTGCCGTGAATCTTAATTGCTTTGAACCCTTTGCTCCTCCCATGAACTTCCTGATTTAATTCATGTCCCTGCACTTCCTGTTTGCCAGAATATTGTGCCTTCACCAGCCAATATCTCGCTTGTCTCTCCTGCTGCCGTCCGTATCTTCACTACCGTTCATTATCGACACTTGGCTTGTTCCCCGACTACGCTTATGTGCCCACTGCAGTGCCCACCACTCATATACGGTGGCACAGCACCTTGCAAATTAAAAAATAATTAATTTTTTATAATTGCAGTTGCCTGCCAGTGAGTGTCAGGTCCACAGACTGTACTGTGCCCACTGCAGTGCCCACCACTTATATACGGTGGCACAGCACCTTGTAAATCAAAAAATAATTTATTTTTTATAATTGCAGTTGCCTGCCAGTGAGTGTCAGGTCCACAGACTGTACTGTGCCCACTGCAGTGCCCACCACTCACATACGGTGGTACAGCACCTTGCAAGTCAAAAAATAATTTATTTTTTATAATTGCAGTTGCCTGCCAGTGAGTGTCAGGTCCACAGACTGTACTGTACCCACTGCCCAACACTCCTATAGGGTGGCACAGCACCTTGCACGCATAGTACAACTAATCTAAAAAAAAAATGACAGGCAGAGGCAGGCCACCTCGCAGGGGCCGTCGTGGTCGTGGTGCTGTGATTTCCTTTGGCCCTAGAATAATGCCCAGTGTTCAGAGGCCACGTACCCTGAACTCGAAAAATTCTGAGGACATAGTTGACTGGCTTACACAGGACACCCAATCTTCTACAGCTTCCGCTCGGAACCTTGATGCACCATCCTCCTCCAGCTCAGCTTCGGGCACCTCTCAATTTACCACTCGCCCGCCCGCCGGCACCACCAACACTAGCACCACAGCCGCTTCACTTGATCTGTCAGAGGAGTTATTTACACATCAGTTGGAAGAAATAAGTGATGCGCAACCATTAGTGCCAGAGGATGTAGATAACGGGGATATGTCTCAGTCAGGCAGCATTATACACATGGACGTACGTTGTGATGATGATGTACCTGCTGCTGCTGCCTTTCCTGAGTTGTCAAATGAAGCAGCTGATGATGACGATGTGTCCGTGGATGTCACCTGGGTGCCTGCTCGAAGAGAAGAAGAAGAGGGGGAAAGTTCAGATGGGGAGACAGAGAGGAGGAGGAGACGAGTTGGAAGCAGGGGGAGGTCATGGCAAGGAGATAGTGGCACAGTCAGACAGCATGGATTATAATGAACATACAGTGTATAGGTGGCAGGAGGCCCCAGAGAATGCAGTGGTTGAGTTCACGCAGTCCTCACTAGTTAGAGAAGGAGGTGGATCCCCTAGGGATACCATTTTTCTCACTATGGTTAGAGCCGGTAACTCATCTATTCCAGTCCAATCTAAGGTAACTGGAAATCCAGCCAATAAGGGAAAAATCTGCCCCATAAACCTGAGAAATAGGCCCCTGGATAATTAAAATTACCAGGTACCTGAAGAGATATCTGTTTTGGGTGGGGGCCCTATAGTTAGATAAGAAACCCCTAGCTTATGCTGATGAACCTTATAGGGCCAGTGAATTCTACAGGGGTTTTCAGTGGAGGGGACGTGGGGGTATCCCGGGTCCATGAGGGACCATGACCGGATATCAGCACAGAGTGCATCGAGGCCACCGTTGTGGGAGAGGAGTAAAATACTGGAACCAGGTGGGGTCCCCCCAGGGTCGGAGTAGACCACCACCACACCTCAACTGTGGGGGTCAGGGGATTGCACCCCAATGGCAACAATGGGGAAACCACAAAGAACAGCAAATGGATCCCAAAACAATGTACTAGAGGATGCAGAGGGGGAGAAAGAACAAATAGAAAAAGAGAACAATAGGCTTGGGTATTTTTAACTTAAGTGATGCTACCTTTTACCATGCATGAATTAAAGGTTTTGGAATTGGGTCCTAAAGATGCCCCTGATATTGGTTTTGATAAGTTTAAAACATTAATTAACACAGAAAAATGTATTAGGAAAATAAAGATCAAAAAACATTTTCTAGAAAAACCAGCTCAGGCGACAACTGCAGTTATGGGTGCATACAGACAGTGGTTTGAGAAATCATTCCACATTCAATCTGAAGCAATTCTTTTTAGAGGTATTTAAGTCTATTGTGGAACAGGATATTAGAATGTGCAAAAGAAAAAAGTTTAGAAAGAAGGGTAATCTATAAAAAGGTCTAAAAATTTTCCAAGAGAGGAAAGACATAGTAATAAGGATGGCTGACAAGGGGGGGGGGGGGGGGTTATTGTGGTTTTAAACAAAGTGGACTATAACAAGGAATTGGATAGGCTAGTAAGTGAAGTGACCAGATCACATATAAAAAAACTGAAGGTAAACCCAACGACTTTACTGAGATCTAAACTTAAAAGAATGGTAAAGGTGTATGAGTATTATCAAAAAGGGTGGCTATATACCTTATCCCTAATGCTCCCAGATTACCTATCAAATAGAATTTGCCAAAAATCCATAAAAATAATATCAATTCCCCGGCAGGCCTATTATTCGTGGTATTATTTCATTTTTTCAAGGATGGGAGAATATGTGAATTAGCTTTTTGCAGCCATTGGTACAGGAATATTCTTCATACTGTACCTCTGGGATAGCAAGCACCTCAATAATATTTTAGAGCATGCACCTGTAAGTGAGAACACTCTACTGGTCACTATTGATGTAGAGTCATTGTACTCCAGTTTAGGACAGAAGGATGTATTAGTCACCACTAAAAGAGCATTGGACACTAAATTAGGGCTTAAGACCAAGCAAAATGATTTCTTGATTCAGGCTCTGGAGTTGGCCATGGCCAACAATTATTTCTGGCACAATGGCTTGTGTTATAAACAAATCAAGGGTGTAGTAATGGGCACAAAATACGCCCCCAGTTCAGCAAATATATTGATGAGTCAGAGGAAGGAACAAGAAATTTTTGGCAGACCAAAACCAGAGGTAATTTTGTACAAAAGGAACATAGTGTCAGCGGTCTGTGGTAGTGAGCCCTTGTAGATTCCCAGCTCAGGATTTCCCAGGGAGCAGAGTCTAAGCTCCAGCCTGCTTCTTCACCAGGGCCCCTGATGGTGGGGATCCACTTGCAGCAGGCTGGAACCAGGTTGCAGCCCCCAGGTAGGCCCAGCTGAAGATGTGGAGACTTCTGGTGTGCGCAGAGTAAACAGCAGACAAAAGGATATCCACAAGACAAGCCGAGGTCAGGACAGGCAGCAAGCAAACACAGATGGGAAAATGAAGCCGGGGTCGGTACACAGTGAATCCAGATACAATAGCCTAGGGGTATACAGCTGGAAGCTCAGAGAACAGTTAAGTTGCTCAAGCAAGGAGCAGTGCACTGAGCATGTGTATATATAGGGAAGCAAACAGAGAGGTGACCCAGGAAGTAATAGACAGGAAAAGAATATAAACCCACAGTGGATCAGGTGACGCCCATAGGTGAACAGAAAAGCCAAACACTACATGTGAAAAGAAGCAAGATCGAAGCACTGCAGTAAGGAGGTAAGAGTATACAAACAAAACTACAGGCTAACTTGTGACACATAGGTGACCTCATAATCCTATGGAATGGGTCAGAAGATAGTCTGATCGATTTTATAGAGAGGTTTAATACCAACATCTATGGCCTTAAGTTGCACAGCCCATTGGGATCAATATACCGGTAATTTCTTAGATTTGATTTTGACTAAACAGGATGGCTTCATTGAAACAAAAATATTCTTTAAGGACACTGATAGGAATAGTTACAGTTGTGTTCAAAATTATTCAACCCCCCAATGCTGTAAAGGGTTTAGGGAATTTAGTGTACATTTGTAATTGTATTCAGAATGAAATCCTACAAGGACTTTTTAAAGAACCATATGCAACTAAAATGACATCAATTGGTTTTGTAATACAGTAGTAAATGTTTATTTTGTGAATTCTTCATTGACACAATTATTCAACCCCTTAAAGACTACCACTCTGAAGAACAGAGGTTCATTGAAGTGTTTTCAATCAGGTATTGAAAACACCTGTGGATGTCAGGGAGCAGCAATAAAGCCTAATAAGCACCAGTTAGGCAGCTTTAAAATGACTGTGATACTCAGCTCCTTCTAGACATTTACTGGTGTGGTTACAAACATGGTGAAGTCAAGAGAATGGTCCAGGAAGACAAGAGAAGAGGTGATTACTCTTCACAAGAAGGGCAATGGCTATAAGAAGATTGCAAAGATGTTAAAGAGACACCATAGGAAGCATCATTCGCAAATTCAAGGCAAAGGGCACTGTTGAAACGCTACCTGGTCGTGGCAGAAAGAAGATGCTGACTTTGACTGCTGTGCGCTACCTGAAGCGTAGAGTGGAGAAAAGTCCCCGTGTGACTGCTGAGGAACTGAGAAAAGATTTGTCAGATGTGGGTACTGAAGTTTCTGCTCAGACAATACGGCGGACACTGCGTAATGAAGGCCTCCATGCCAGAACTCCCAGGCACACCCCCTTGCTGTCTCCAAAGAATAAGAAGAGTTGACTGCAGTATGCCAAAAGTCATGTGGACAAACCACAGAAGTTTTGGGATAGTGTTCTGTGGACTGATGAAACAAAATTAGAACTGTTTGGGCCCATGGATCAACGCTATGTTTGGAGGAGGAACAAGGCCTATGAAGAAAAGAACACCTTGCCTACTGTGAAGCATGGCGGGGGGTCAATCATGCTTTGGGGCTGTTTTGCTTCTGCAGGTACAGGGAAGCTTCAGCGTGTGCAAGGTACCATGAATTCTCTTCAGTACCAGGAGATATTGGATGACAATGTGATGCAGTCCGTCACAAACCTGAGGCTTGGGAGATGTTGGACCTTTCAACAGGACAATGATCCCAAGCATACCTCCAAGTCCACTAGAGCATGGTTGCAGATTAAAGGCTGGAACATTTTGGAGTGGCCATCACAGTCACCAGACTTAAATCCGATTGAGAACCTCTGGTGGGACTTAAAGAAAGCAGTTGCAGTGCACAAGCCTAAGAATGTGACTGAACTGGAGGCTTTTGCCCATGACAAATGGGCGAAGATACCCGTAGATCGCCGCAAGACACTTGTGTCAAGCTATGCTTCAGGTTTAAAAGCTGTTATAACTGTAAAAGGATGTTTTACTAAGTACTAAGATTGAATGTCACTTGGGGGTGAATAAAACAGATAATGATGTGAGCACAGAAAAGACATTTGTGGTTATTTCATTATAAATGTTATGTTATATTTGTCTGACCTACACCTGCCTCTTTGATTTAATTGTAAGCAGGATGACTGAATGATCAAAATCAATGTCAAACTGGCCAAAACAATCAATTTCAGTGGGGATTGAATAATTTTGAACACAACTGTATATTCCTACTGCAAAGTGCCACCACCCCAAATGGTTGGGGGGTATACCGAAAGGACAACTAATGCATATCAGACGAAACTGTAAACGTACAGAGGATTATGTTGAACAATCTAACATATTGGTGAACAGGTTTATAGAAAAGGGTTATGATCATAAAACTTTGGAGTCCATTCAGAATAAAGTTAAAAATATGGATAGGAAGGAATTGTTAGCCAATAAGCCCAAAAAGACAAATAATGGAGGAGAAATGGCTATCCTTACTTACTTTAATCATGATTATAAGACATTTGAACCTTTTATTTGTAAACATTGGCCAATTTTTATGAGAGACAAAACCCTTAGGCCCCTTTCACATGTGTCCTTTCCGCCGACGGACTCTGTTTTTCTCAGCGGGGATCGATCCGCCGATCCTCGCTGAGCAGGCGAATGGCAGCTCTGTCTCTGCTCTGTGTGCGGAGACAGAGCTGTCAGATCCCTGCTGTCCTCTATGCGGGAATAGGATGAGAATGGACCACCTGTCCGTTCTCATCTGATCCGATCCGCCAGACGGATGGGAAATAGGGTTTCCATCCGTCCGGATTTGACGGACAGGATTGGATCTGATGTCAGCGGACATGTCTCCACTGACATCCGCTGCCCCATAGGGATGCATGGGGCATCCGTTCAGATCCACCTGTTGTATGTGTGAAAGGGGCCTTAGTAGTGTTCTGCCAAAAAATCCACAATTTATATATTGGAGGGCTGATAATTTGAGAAATAATTTAGCCCCCGATATTCCTGACCCACCAAATAAAAAAGTGATGTTCCTATATCAGACAGGATTCTTTTATTGTAGAAGATGTAAGGCTTGTAGGACTGTAAAGAACAGGGCCAGGAAGGTATCTTCTTTTGAATCCACAAATACAGGTAAAACATATGAGATAATGACATTTTTCACATGCCAGTCCACTCACGTGACATATTTGAGCAATTCTCCATGTGGATTACAGTACATTGGTCGGACTACCAGAAAATTAGGGACTAGGATTACTTAACATAAAAAACAACATAACTAAAGCTTTCCCTAAGCATAGCTTATCTGATCACTTTAAATCCATCACAATAGGGACCCCAGCCTTATTAAAATCTGTGGCATAGAGAGGATTGAACAACATTGGAGGGGGGGGGGGGGTAATATGACCCAGAAGATTTCCAAAAACGAAACAGAATGGATTTTTTTAGATGAATACAATGCACCCTATGGGTATGACTATAGATATTGGTCTGAATTGTTTTAAATCAAATTTTTAATCTATTGTAGAATTTCTAGTGTGAAATGGGCCAATTAGATTCACTCCTATGGGGCAAATTGTGGTAATATTGCTGTATATATTATATAATTTGACCAATAGAGGGCAATGATACTGCCACTGAGGACTAAGTAATTACAACATTAGATCTTTGGGTGTAATGACATTGCATTCACCAATGGAGGTCTTCAAACTAACATAGTTCTATATGTATTTATTTAATTTGTTTTAAATTTAATTTAATTTTAATATGTGGCATATAAATGTTATGTATGTTGAATCTATACAGCTAGTTATTACACAATCATGTCCATCAGCCAAGCAGGATTGAATTGGATTGGATCATCTATTAAGCCGTTGTGTATATAAATGAGAGAAGTGACGTGCATGATCACATGACCCCTGATGACATCAGATGAACACTGACAAAACGCTTAGGGCAGGACTAAGATGTGACACCCCTGTTTTTTGCATGCTTGAGAACATCTGTCCTCTGTAAGTTTAACTTTTAACACTTTATATATAAACTATCTTTCTTTCTACCCACACTGTGAGATTCTGTATGGTACTAAGAATGTTTTTCAGAGGTCCATGGAGTATTGTTTATGCTGATTTTGGCTACCTGTAATGGGGGTCAAATATTTCTGGTGAGTGTTCTGTGCAGGTGATTGTCGGTGGAGAAGCGATTCACATTCACTGGTGATTTTATATGAATGGATGGTCTTGGAGGAGTTTGAACACTCGTCTGGATTATATTCAAAACAAATATTGGGACTTTTCGTGTTTCACTATAATTTACTTATAATTTTATCTGATTTCAAGTTCACTTGGAGCACGGTCTACTGTTCATTTATTTCATGATTTCATAATGTATATTGGGTATTGCAGTGAACATCGGAGTGAAATAAATATTTCTAGGTCCCTCATTTATGGTTAACTCTAAACTGGTTAGTTGTAAAAGCATTCAAAATTTCATTTATTCATAATTTTGGGTACCATAATTTTTTCACCATTTTACTGGAGCACATAGTTTTGTTGCTTGACATATATTTGGTATTTATTTACTCGACACAATTTATTTTTTTATTTTTTATTTAAAACTTAGATTATATTGTCTTTGTGTGTACTAATAACCAGTTCAGCTTATTTTTTCTTCAAGATATAGATTTGACAAACAGATGTGCAAATATCTTGCAGCATAAAAATTGTAGATACTACATTTTTATTATACAGGTCACCTCCTTTCAGAAAATATATAATATGTGGGGGTTTTAAGTAATTTTCTAGACAAAAAATGAAAAAATTGCTCCAGGGGGGAACTAGTTAAATGATTTGTATTTTTTCAAATCTGGAATTTAGACAGTGATGGGACACCTGAGACCTCTAGCCAGGGAGGGAGTAGATCAATTTTGCGGAAAAGCTCAGTGATGTTTTGAGAGCCAGGAATCAGAAAGGACACAGATACCTATGACGAGGGAAAAGATAAAAGTATCCTTTATAGGAGCAAGGATTGATGTACAGGACATAGGGGGTTTTGAGGTCATCAAATTTGAGGCAAATGAAAATATTAGGCTTTCCTGAGAAAAATATAGTTTAAGAAATGTTATAAAGAGAAACTTCAACCAAGGGCACCTTCAGAAATATCTAGTAATAGTACAAACAGATACTTATAGATAATTTTATATACAGCAAAGTGCAATGCTGGAAATAAGATTGTCGCAGCAGGGAGAACCCACAACTAGTCTGGCTGCACTTCAGCAATGTTGCAGATAAACCTTGTATTTATTGAATTCATCAAAAACATATGGAAACAGACATCACGGCTCCCTGGATGGACAGAGGGCAGTAAATGTGTTTCACACAGACATTTGCTTAATCACTATATGTACTGTATGTTCTCCCTGCTGCTGTGACTGTGGATCGGGCCGGCACCAGCTGATATTTGGAAGGACTTTAGATATATAAACCTGCCTGGAGCAATCTTATTTCTAGAAATAAGATTACCTAACCCCTATAAAGAATTAATAAACTATACACAAAAATGAATAAATAATACAATCATAGATAAATGACACCACCCACAAGCATTTAAATTTTTTTTAAAAAAGCATGGCTATTGCACACACCATGGGCAGTGACTCCAGTCCCAATAATATTTTCAAGTAGTTAGATAAAAGTCCAAATACGTTTGATATTGATGGTACAGGAAAGAGCAGAAAATCACTCTTCAACACACCATGTGCCAACATCCAACATAAAACATCCTCTGTGGCTCCCAGGAACTCTGCACATCCAGCAGATCACCAGGTATTCCCCCACCTAAATAAAAGACACTCCTTCCTCCTCCTCTCCTCCTCCAGCATGCATAAAAAATAGGGCTTCTAGTTCTCTCAGTTTTGACAGATTTATTAAAAACAGCATATATTACATACTCACAAAAGCACAATGGTGTACAGCTTTAAGAATAAATAAACATGACCGGCAAAAAAAACGTCCTTCACATTGAGCAGCTCAGCAGTGGCTCTTCCTATGCTTCTGGATAGCACAATGACGTCCCCACCTTACGCGTTACGCCCTGGACAGGGCTTCATCCGAGGCTGGAGAATACACATCGCCTCATCACGTCACACTTTTAAACACCGTCCTCTTTGGTTTATATATATAAACAATTTTCCCAAGCACAGCTGCTGCTGTTTCAGACATTTTTACTAAGGGAAAATTGATCCATCTCTCTTTACTTCCTAGAACTTTGGGTCTGCATCTTGGAACATGTGGAAGAAACTATTTAGGATGCAGCTCTGAGACCAGGGTTACCTCACCAGTGCCTCACTCAACCAGAGAGTGGAGAACCAGTAATTGTAAGTAAAAGCAAAAAAGTTATAAAAAGATACTTGTGCGTTGCTATGCAAATGATTCCAGTTCCACTTAATCTAACAGTGAACAGCTGCAACCATTAATAAGTGAACTCCAACGGCAAAATACAATCTCAGTTGTATATAAATGGTGAGCTTATTCAAAATTGTGTATAAACCTATTGATACCAAACCATATAATAAAGAAATGTTGAATAAGGATCACTTTGGCATGGTTAATAGCAGAGGAGAGGTTTCTGTGGATGCAGTATCTGTACGCATTGCTAGATCGTTACTAAATCCTTTTTCTTTGGACAGTTTTTTTTATTGTGTTTAATTTTGAAATCAAATACTGGATGTGGACTATTTATGTTTTTTGTAGACTATATATTCTTATTTAAAAAATGTTTCTTTCTTATATGGTTTGGTACCAATAGGTTCATACACAATTTTTAATAAGCGCACCATTTATATACAATTGGAAAGCAAAAAATGTTTGTCTTACTAAGAAATGTAAGATCATTTCATATTGGTATGCAGAGCTAGCTGTATGCTGCTGTGATTTTTAGTGAAAGGGAGCAAAGGTCCGCTTTACTGTAAATTTTGTATAACAGGAGAAAATGACAATAGGGTGTGATGGGGAGTTTATTAATAGTAAAGGTAGTTCAAAAGATGTTGATGACTTCAACTTGAATATGCTGTTGGAAGAATTGGAGGGGGAGTGTTTGAATAAACCAAGTAAAGAGAGATTAGGAATTCTCCACGCATACAGGTTTTAGGCCTTAATCAGTGACAATGCCTTTATTGTTGACAGATACATTTATAGCTCTTTAAATGTGTAAAGTGTCCCATTAAATGTTATGATTTAAAAAAACGCTTGGAATATATTCATACAAATGTTCATTGAAAGTATCCCAGTGCAATGAAAAATCGTAAAAGATCACACGTGCAGCTGTATCCTCCACCATTTAAGTGAATTTGAAACTCACCAGAGCCAAATGCTGTCTATGTTATAGGACAGCAATAGGGTATATGTCAATAAACATCATGGTCTTGGGTAGGGATGATCGAACTTTTGAAAAGTTCGGTTCGGCCAGAACACCCGAACTTCCCGAAAGTTCGGGTCCGGATTCCAGAACCCCATTGAAATCAATGGGACCCAAACTTTGGTAATCAAAAAACACCATTTTGAAGCCCTAAAACCCAATAAATGCCCCTAAAAAGTGCCTAGGGTTTTGGTTCATGCCCCAGGGACTATTAATCACACAAAAAAAAAGTTCTTAAAAATTTTCACTTTTGATAGAGAGCCAATTATTGAAAAAATTATTGAAAAAAAAAAAGAGATTTCTTTGGATTTAGTGTCTGGGGGGTCTAAAAAGTGTACCTGTGAAGTTTCAGCTCTGCAGCATGTCCAGAACCAGAAAAAAAAGATCATTTTTCTTAGAATTTCAATAGAGCAGGGATGGGGCTACGCTCCTTTCACACCTAGGCGTTTTTGTTTCAGGCGTTTATTGGGCATTTTTTGGGCGTCTTTGGAGGCAGGCATGACATCTGAACTTCTGTATAGGGGTGTATATATATATATATATATATATATATATATATGTGTGTGTGTGTATATATATATATATATATATATATATATATATATATATATATATATATATATATATATATATATATATATATATGTATATATATATATATATATACATATATATATGGAATCAAAAAACACAATTTTGAAGCCCTAAACCCCAATAAATGCCCCTAAAAAGTGCTTAGGGTTCTGGGTCATGCCCCAGGGACTATTAATCACACAAAAAAAGTTCTTAAAAATTGTCGTTTTTGATAGAGAGCCAATTATTGAAAAAATTAGTGAAAAAAGGAAAAAGGGATTTCTTTGGATTTAGTGTCTGGGGGGTCTAAAAAGTGTACCTGTGAAGTTTCAGCTCTGTAGCATGTCCAGAACCAGAAAAAAAAGATAATTTTTCTGTCACACCTGGGCGTTTTTGTTTCAGGCGTTTATTGGGCATTTTTTGGGCGTCTTTGGAGGCAGGCATGACATCTGAACTTCTGTATAGGGATATATAAATACACACACATATATATATATATATATACACCATACACACATATAGGTGTGAAAGGAGGGTAACACCATCCCTGCAAATAATTTCAGTAGCGCAGGGATAGGGTTCAGCTCCTTTCACACCTATATGTGTGTATGTGTATATATACATATATGTGTGTGTGTATATATACCCCTACACAGAAGTTCAGATGTCATGCCTGCCTCCAAAGACGTCCACAAAAAAGCCCAATAAACGCCTGAAACAAAAACGCCCAGGTGTGACAGGAGCGGAGCCCCATCCCTGCTCTACTAATCATTCTAAGAAAAATGATCTCTTTCTTATGGCGGTCACCCTGACATGGATGAGTTCTGTCACCCTAGCATAGCAGTCAGAGTCAGTTCACCCTACACTACACTACTGTCACCCTGACACTTAACACTTTCCCTACAGAAACTAGAATATTGAATCTAACTATAGTGGTATATAGTATCCTAACTACACTGCATATCCCTTTCCTCACACTAATAATTGCTAAATGACACTTTTGCAGCAGGAGTAACAGAACTGCTTCCACTCTCTTCCACAGCCCCTGTATTACAGTGCTAGAGATTTGGCGGGGCTATGTTATATACTGGGGGGCGTATTCACTACTGATTGGCCTCTGGACCCCCTAGTCACTCCAATAACATTCCTAGCAGACTCCTGCCCCCTCAATTGGCTTTTACTCACGTTTCTGGTCCAATCACGGGCTTTTAAAGCCCAGTTCCTGTCCCATTGCATTTTGGGCGGTTCTGGTGTCGAATTCCGAACTTTTACCGCAAAAAGTTCGGAATTTGGCCGAATTTCGAACAGTCAATGTTCGGGTCGAACCGATGGTCGACCCGAGCCGTTCAATCATCCCTAGTCTTGGGAAGTCTGGGTTAACGATGACATCCAGCCACCAAAGAGCTCCTGAGGACGCGTTGGACATAAAACGGCCGTAGAGCTATTACCTCAACGCTTAAGGTCCAGCCATCACTTCATGTTTGAAGTGGTGGCTCTTGATGTGCGTCTTTTATACCACTTGTGTTTTTATTGTATGTACATTGTACTGGCTTGTCAGTGTAACAGCATTGTTTTATTAAAATTGCAACTTTTAATTTCGTACTACACTATGAGCCTCTTCTTTTTATTTGAACTCTCTCATGTGATGTGCTGAGCTGTCAACTCTGTTGGAGGGTGTTCTTGTGGCTGGATGTCATCGTTAACCCAGACTTCCCAAGACTATGATGTTTATTGACACATACCCTATTGCTGTCCTATAACATAGACAGCATTTAGCTCTGGTGAGTTTGAAATTCACTTAAACGGTGGAGGATACAGCTGCACGTGTGATTTTTTACGATCTTTCATTGCACTGGGATACTTTCAATAAACATTTATATGAATTTATTCCAATCGTTTTTTATTTCATAACATTTAATGGGATACATTTTATGCACTTTAATATGTTTGCACTTTATTGTATTTGAGCGCTGCAATTTTTTGTATTTTTGATGTTCTAGTGTATGTATATTTTGCACTTTTTTTTGCTAGCAGCATTTATAGCTCTGTTCATGGAATTTGTACAAAATGATTTATACACGTTAGACTGGTCCTCAACCAAACAAGACAACATAAACAAAAAGCTCTAAGGGAATTATTTGTAGCAAAAGATATTGTTATAAAAATGATCAATGAGGGGGCAGTGCTGTCCTGCAACATGAGAAGCACTTTGTTTAAGAAAAAATGAGGCGATACAAGATATTATGCTCAATTAGGGGTTAATCGTTTCTCGATTCAGTGAGTGAACGTAATAACACATAAAATTAGGGTATGTGGGTAAAAACGAATTAGTGTTTAAGAAACAAAAATTACAATACACCTACCCCCCTCTACCATTCTAAAGGTGCATAAGTGTTTTCTACCCCCCCCCCCCCCGGGGGGAACCAAACGTTTCTTTGGGCAGTAAGTCAACTGACAAAAATTGACAAAAATATTAAAGTTTTGAATGTGAAGCTCCAACCCCTGGTAGTGAGAATAAGATCATATATACTTGACTCCAAACATGTCTTAATGAAATGACAAGATGTAGAAATTGAATGGGATTTCTGATTAGTAGGTTTATTGTGGAGTAGTTACCCACCAGATGGGGCTGGAAGCTTGGAACACAATGCTTCAGAGAGAGTACTCAAATTATTTTGAGCATAATGTGTTTGTGTTGGATAAGGTATGATTTTTACTCTATCATAGGTGTTTAATTTTAAAAATACTTTATTAATAACAAGTACAGGGAGTTACCATGGGAGTGGTGCCTATGCAGGCATATGACTGTATTTATTGTAGACATTGATTGGAAACTTTTTTCTTTCCCCTTCAGTGCACACATAGCTCTCTGGCTTTGGTATGTGGACGACGTGCTGTAGGTCTGAAGAGGCAACTATCAGGCTTTGTTGGAATTATTTAAATATATATATATATATACACACACGGGATCCTCAAGAAGTACAGTGCTTTGCGAAAGTATTTGGCCCCCTTGAACTTTGCGACCTTTTGCCACATTTCAGGCTTCAAACATAAAGATATAAAACTGTAATTTTTTTGTGAAGAATTAACAACAAGTGGGACACAATCATGAAGTGGAATGAAATTTATTAGATATTTCAAACCTTGTTAACAAATAAAAAACTGAAAAATTGGGCGTGCAAAATTATTCAGCCCTTTTACTTTCAGTGCAGCAAACTCTCTCCAGAAGTTCAGTGAGGATCTCTGAATGATCCAATGTTGACCTAAATGACTAATGATCATAAATAGAATCCACCTGTGTGTAATCAAGTGCCCTTATAAATGCACCAGCACTGTGATAGTCTCAGAGGTCCGTTTAAAGTGCAGAGAGCATCATGAAGAACAAGGAACACACCAGGCAGGTCCGGGATACTGTTGTGGAGAAGTTTAAAGCTGGATTTGGATACAAAAAGATTTCCCAAGCTTTAAACATCCCAAGGAGCACTGTGCAAGCGATAATATTGAAATGGAAGGCGTATCGGACCATTGCAAATCTACGAATACCTGGCCGTCCCTCTAAACTTTCAGCTCATACAAGGAGAAGACTGATCAGAGATGCAGCCAAGAGGCCCATGATTACTCTGGATGAACTGCAGAGATCTACAGCTGAGGTGGGAGGTTCTGTCCATAGGACAACAACAATCAGTCGTATACTGCACAAATCTGGCCTTTATGGAAGAGTGGCAAGAAGAAAGCCATTTCTTAAAGATATCCATAAAAAGTGTTGTTTAAAGTTTTCCACGAGCCACCTGGGAGACACACCAAACATGTGGAAGAAGGTGCTCTGGTCAGATGAAACCAAAATCGAACTTTTTGGCAACAATCCAAAACGTTATGTTTGGCGTAAAAGCAACACAGCTCATCACCCTGAACACACCATCCCCACTAACAAACATGGTGGTGGCAGCATCATGGTTTGGGCCTGCTTTTCTTCAACAGAGACAGGGAAGATGGTTAAAATTGATAGGAAGATGGATGGAGCCAAATACAGGACCATTCTGGAAGAATGGATGGAGTCTGCAAAAGACCTGAGACTGGGACGGAGATTTGTCTTCCAACAAGACAATGATCCAAAACATAAAGCAAAATCTACAATGGAATGGTTCACAAATACATATCCAAGTGTTAGAATGGCCAAGTCAAAGTCCAGACCTGAATCCAATCGAGAATCTGTGGAAAGAACTGAAAACTGCTGTTCACAAACGCTCTCCATCCAACCTCACTGAGCTTGAGCTGTTTTGCAAGGAGGAATGGGCAAAGATTTCAGTCTCTCGATGTGCAAAACTGATAGAGACATACTCCAAGCGACTTACAGCTGTAATCGCAGCAAAAGGTGGCTCTACAAAGTATTAACTTAAGGGGGCTGAATAATTTTGCATGCCCAATTTTTCAGTTTTTTATTTGTTAAAAAAGTTTGAAATATCCAATAAATTTCGTTCCACTTCATGATTGTGTCCCACTTGTTGTTGATTCTTCACAAAAAATTACAGTTTTATATCTTTATGTTTGAAGCCTGAAATGTTGGAAAAGGGCGCAAAGTTCAAGGGGGCCGAATACTTTTGCAAGGCACTGTATCCCATAAAAAAGCTGAAACCGAGCACTAGTGCATTATAATCATTATCACATGAGTGAACACAGGGCAGGAATATAAGAAAAAGCATTATTATTTTAAGTATGTGATCATTTTCCAAATAATGGCCTTCTCTTCATGTCACCATACTCAAGGTTGTACTTAACTCTAAGATGGGAGGAATCAAATAAAAGAAAAACAATCATGTACTGCTGATAATAAACCTTAATTGGAAGGCAAAGCTGTGGAGATCACCAAAGCATCATAGGTAGATCATAAACATTTAGCCATATTCATCCGATGGTAATTTAATAAAGATTAAGAAAAAGGAAAAGCAGAATTAAGCTAGAAATTTAAGCAAAACATTTTTTTCATTTTGGGTAGAGTAAGGAAATGTTATAATTTTTTTTCCACCTGTCTACCATTGGGAAGATTTACCTTCACTTCAGGTCCCATAGCCAAAACAGGAAGTAAAAGGAAATCCCTGCAAATTAGGGAAATCAGTTGGGGCCCCCAGGTCACCAGAACTAGTGTTCCCTATGGAATATTTCCTCTCTATTACTGTTCTAGGAACAACCCAAATTATGACATTTTCTTTTTCTTTCACATTTGATGATAAATGCTGGTGCAATTGGGCCTTAACTGATTAATTCTGAATGGTACTTCAATGTACCTTGCATTGATTGGCAAGGTGCATTGAAGTACCTTTCAGAATTAATCAGTTAAGGCCCAATTGCACCAGCATAGTGCATCACTGTGCATTTGCACAGCATGTTGGTGTAAAGGACCCTACCTGATATAAATTATTGGTTTATGTCAACATCTCAAAGTATTGAAGTAAATGACAGTCAACCAACTACCATTTTTAGAAGGGCAATGGAAACCTTAATTTTTATTTAAGTGAAGGTTTTCCGTTACCCTTTCATTGCTCCAACATTGGTATTACATTGATGGCAGCACTGGCATGTAAAGATGCTAAAGCACCTGAAACAAATCTGTTTTCTCATCTTCCTGGGTAGTTTAAAACTACAAGCTGTTCAGAGATGTCAAGAAGCTGATTGAGCACAGTGTTTGCAGTAATGGCATTGGGGGTCTAATAGACCCCTGATGCCTCCTTAAAGGATAGGTTCACTTTTAGGAAAATATTACACATTACACCTCTATTTAGGGTGTAACATATAACATGTTCCTAAGCAATATTCCCATCACCCCCTAAGTCCCCCTGTGACAGTGAGCAAGGGATCCTTTCCCATGCAGGCACTGTCACACTTAAAAACAGACTCTGCCTGCACAGACATGTCATTCATTCACAGGGATCTGTGAATGAAGAGACTATGCACACTGAAAAGAGGATAGGGCTAACTATACATACCATCTTCTAGCTACAGCATAAGGAAATGAATAAATTATTTATAGTCAAACAAACAACAATGCATGTGTAGCATGATAGTGCCACACAACAATAACTCCAGGGTAATCATTTATTTGCTCATTAATGCTAAACTAATGGACTGTAAAGGCTTTAAAGTGCCACCTATGGACAATATTGGGTACCACATTTTTCACTGTTTCACGGATTTGTGCAATTTTGGGAACTTTTTTGGTATCTATTTACTGTAACCTTATTACTTATTTTTTTTTTTCTTTTACCAAAAAGTGTGTATTTTATTGTGCTTGTGTGTACTAAAATAATTTAGGTGTATTTTTTACTGAAGTTATATATTTGATAAACAGTAGTTCTATTATCATGTGACATAAAGAATTGCTAATGCAAACATTTTATTCTACAGGGTTTCTTCTTTCAGAAAATAAGTAAAATATTGGGGGTTTTAGGTAGCCTGAGGCCCAAAATGTGCATTGGGTTAAAAACTCCATTCTTTATAACATAAAAAAAAAAAAATATTTTCACTTCCCGTTTACTCTTATATTATTCCCTGATTGCGGTGGAACTGCAAACAACCACCTGTTAGCAAGATAAATGGGATCTTACCCTGTTGGACAGCAGCCTATTCAGAATAGAGAGGAGGAAAGTTAAAGTAAAATACCACTTATAGGAAACATTGACTAGCTGAACTGAGTAAACTAAAGGCCAATGCCTACCCATGGCTATGGGTGTATGCCAGCATAAAGTAAGAAACCTTGATCATTTTTTTTTATAACTCCGAGATAACCTGTGTAACAATAGCAAAGCATTTCATTTATTGCTGCTTACATCCTTAAATTTTTAGGTACATGTTTGTATTTATGTTTGTACCCTGGGTCAGATTTATTCTTTCTATTTCCCTTGGCCAGTTGTAATGTGACCCTTTACTATATCCACTGTTTTGTGCACAAATGCTCACTTCCACTCTTTTGATATTGTGCCTATTGTCATCTTTACATTGCCAGTGCAACATGTTTTCCTGGCTTGTGGCTTTACTGGTAATGTCATGGTTTTTAACATACTGACTGCATTTAGAAACAAAGAAACATAAGTGTGTACAGATTCAGTAAAGAATATCTTTTACTGTTAACCTTTAATGCCTCGTGCTAACACATAAAGTCCTATATTCTCCTTTCTCGGTTATTTGAAAGACACTTTGATGTTCTCAGTAAAACCTAAAACTAAAGGACAAAGCCTTTATCCAAAAATACTCAGCATGAAGTAGGTATGGTTGAGGGACATTCTCCAATGGCACTGCTGAGCATAGGTTACAGAGTGAAGTCTGCTAAAAATCTAAGTTGAGATTTGTGGACAAAAATGTAAAGTGCATGGAAAGTTCATTTTGCTACATTTGAAAGGCACTGATCAGCAGTCTATTGCTTACTTGAAGTGAGGAATGCTTTACTTCTTTTAAACTTTTCAACTTGCCCCACTGACTTAGGGTCACAAAAGACTTTAACCCCAAGTTGAAGTCACAAAGGCTAGCCACTCTTTGCCGTTTTGTACCAGGTTATAAATTCAATAGGCACAGGGCAGAATTTTGAGGAAGTAGGTAGGAGGAATGGTTTTGCATCAGAAAGCCAGAGAGCACACTTCTAGGTTCTCTGTCAACAGGTATGTGTCTTTTCATACTTGATATGTTATTCTACAGTAGAAGAAGAGCAGCGCCGATGAGGCATATATGGGACATGAATGAATAATGATAATTATGATAATAATTATACGGTAAAGCGCTGCGTAAACTGTTGGCGCTATATAAATCCTGTTTAATAATAATAATAACAATAATGTTCAGGTATAGGTATGTGGTTCTGGGTACTTGTATATAAATTGTGCTTTATAATTTGTCTATATTGTAAGCTCTTCACTGTCTTTTCTCAGTTAAATTATAATGATCAGCCTGCTAATGTGCACTCCTTCCAGTTTTAGTGTTAATTTACTAAAGGCAAATTCACTCAGCAAAGGATTTTTCACTTTCCAAGGGAAATTTTCCCTAGTACAGTGAAAGAGATGAAGCTCTCATTCATCCAAATATGGTCAAGCAAAAATACCGATTTTTTTTTTAAAGTTTACTTCCACATAATGGGGTATTCTTTGCAAATTAATTTTTAGCACATTCACTAAGCTAAGGGAAAATTACCTTGCAAAGTGAATAACCTATTTGCCTTTACTAAATCAACCACATTGTGTTTAAACACTTGCCCCCACTGTCTTCAGGACATTAATCAGAACCGTGGAAAAGTTATGCTGCATTTGCACACATGACTCCATCAGTACAGATGAAATTGGATATAGAATAAACAGTGAGTGCCTGATCAAAATATATGTAGCTTTAAGTGGTTGTAAAGGCTAAAGGTTTTTACCTTATTGCATTCTCTGCATTAAAAGAAAAGCGTGGGATTAAAAAATAACAAACATGCAGTACATACTCACCTAGGTGCATACAGCATTGGTCCCTCACTGCCTCTAATGCCTCGTACACACACAACGATTATCGGCCGACCGAATCGGCCGAATTTTGTCCAGTATTGTTGTGTTGGTTGAAATGTGCTCTAGACTGCGCACAAATTTTCTCGGCCAACAAAAACCAACTTCAGAAGTGATGTCATGTGCTGGTTTACTTTCTGTGTGTTTTTCTTCTCTGAGCATGCCCAGTCTTGCTCATCAGATTTTTGTCTGCCGAAATCTGTACTGACTGACGGAAAATCGGCCGTTGTGTTGACGGCCAACAAAAATTTTATAGCATGCACACCAGATTTTATTCAGCCGAAAAGTCGCAGTCGGTTGTCGAAATCATAATACTAACAAGCCGAAAATCGGCTGATCGGACGTTGGCCGAAAATTCACGGCCAACTATTGATGGTGTACAAGGCATAAGACTGAAATCTGAGCGATCAAAGACAGCTGATCACTCAGTTCTTGGTCTTTAGTGAGCAGAGTAGTGACTGTCAGACACCGACTCTCTGCTCTGCCTCTCCTGCACTAACTGGAGCACCAGGCTGTGTAGGGGGCAGGAGCAGCAGGTTCAGGCTCTCAGTGGTATGCTGAGACACCGACCCGGATGCCTGTCAGGTATCTAGGTGGATTCCAACATTAAAGTTGGAATCCCTCTAGAGCCTGAAGAGGCTAAGTGACATCAACCAACAGCAGACTTTAGCTTGCTGTAGGCTGAATACTGGTAACAGGAGTGCAGAACAAAGTGCAATCCTGTGACCCAAAGGAGAAGTAGAGCCAAAATAGTTTTTGCCTTACTTTTGCTTTAAGAAGAAACCTTTTATGATCAGCCCCCCCCCCCTAAATACTTACCTGAGCCCTATCTTTATCCAGTACTGTGTCTGAAAGTAGCAATGCTGGTCTCTCTCTCTCTCTCTTTCTGTCCCCACAGGACCAACAGGCAGCAGCGGGAGCCATTGGCTCTTGCTGCTGTCAATCAAATCCTGTAAGCAGGAAGTGAGGGCAGGGCTGAGCTGCACCGTGTATGTCAGTAGTTGGGCACAGCCAGGGATAAAGCTTGAATGCCCCTATAGCAAGCGGGTTGCTATGGGGGCACTCTGAAGGGTGGAGGAGTCAAGAGCGCTGGTGTGGGACCCCAGAAGAGGAGGTTCAGAGCTGCTCTGGGAAAAACCATTGCACAGACTGGGCAAGTATAACAAGTTTGTTGTTTTAAGAAAAAAAAAATAACCTTTACAATCACTTAAACCTACTAGGTTATTTTTTGTGTATTTACATCTAGTTTCCTGTATCTAGAATATAATTATCCAGTGGATACAGAAACTATGTGTAAACCTACAGGGAAGTCCCCAGAAGATTTGAGAAATACTATAAAAAGGTGGAAAACTGAGGTAAGAGAATCCAGAGGCATGCAGAACCCCCTAAAGCTGCACTTATAGGTGAAAATTCTGGGGGGGGGGGGGGGCAGCAACAGGAGCCTATAGGTCACATGGTATGAGGGAGAAATAGTTATTCTGGGTGTCGATGCAACTAAATGGGAACAGAGAAGACAAGAAAGGATAAAGGCATGTGAAAAGACCAAATACAATATTTATTTTCGCATGGTAATAATATTAATAAGAAATAGTGGTTACATTGATAATACATATTCAGTATGCCTCCAAGTTCCCATAAATCCCACACAATGCCTTCAAGCCTTTTGTGAAGTTCATAGAGAAATTGTCAGTATGTTTAGTAATTGGTAGGTTTGTTGGCAGGGGCAACTGAGTTACAACTGAGACTACAACATAGCGAAGAAAAGCATTTTAGACTATTATGCATTCTTGAATGATACCAAATAAATTCACTTGACATTTGTGAATGTACACCCACGAAACACCTGCCTCTGCTAGCCTAAAGGAGAACAGACCAAAACCATAGATGGCATCCTATAGCCAGGACAGTTCTTTTACAAATAACTTATTTTAAATGTTAGAGCGCATCAGATAGATAAAACATGCAATGGTTAACAAGCTATCAGCCTTTTAATCCAGTTCTCATGCCTATATGAAAGAAGGAGGAGAAAAGAGAAGAAGAATAAGAAGGAATAGCAAGAAGAAGAAGGTGAAAGAAGAAAGAGGAGGAAGAAGAAAAAAAAAAGGAGGAAAAGGGAAAAGAAAGAAAAAATATGTTTTTAAAGATGTATTTATCATGTTGTAAACATTATATAAGAACTTATGTTAAAGTTAGATGATATTAATACAAAAGTTGTAAAAGAAGAAGCATAAACACCAACAAAGGGATTTTATATTTGAAATAAAAAAAGCAACAATATTGGAACAAGGATATGGCAAGTGCATATGGATCAGCAGTATATAGTTAACATAAAAGTATACTTAAAGCAGCCTATTGCTATATGGTAAAGCAAAAAGCAAAAAAAAAAATCACTGTAAAATCAATGGACAACATGGAAAATATACTGTATAGTGAATGTCCAAAGTATAAGGCAACAATATTATGGATGAAGTCATTTTAGAATCTTGGTTTTTAAAGAGAACAAAGAAATTAAGATTGGTTTAATAAAAAGTGTAAAGGCAATAGAAAAAGAATAAACACAGGTCTAAAGAGCAAGTATAAAATCAACTTTACTGTGAGAAGAAAGAACAATGGTAAATAAATTGTACACGAAGAAGAAAAGAAGAGCTGTTTAAAGCTACAGAAAATAGAAATTAGTTTAAAGGTCAGTGTAGTAAAGATAAGGTTTCAGTAGTGAATGATGACCATGTCAAAAAGTAACGTCAGAAATCTAATTTGGCAAAGAAGAGCGTATTAGAATGCTGGGTAGAGTATGTTTAAGTACTATCACATAGAAAATGTTGAATCAAAAAACAGAAAATAACCCAGGAGTTTTATTGGAAGCACATAATATGAAGAAGTAGAAATAACCATTAAACAGTTCAAAAAAGAGTAAAGCACAAGAGGAGTGTGTGAAGTTTGTGAGCTATTACTTTTTTCCTCTTATCCCATAAAGATGGACATTCATTCTCAATTACTTCTGTCTGGAATGCTTCTCAATTATTTTATTGGTCTTCGGGGTGGCCATCTTACACTCTATTTCAGCATTTGGGAGAGTATGGCAGTATGCCCCATAATACCAACAGAGTTATTATCACTGTCCTACTCTACAGCCTAACTGTAACCACACTGTGGTTGACAAAGAGGTGTGACATTTATATATATTGCATATATCTGGAAACACTTTGCATACTCCACTAGGGGGTGTCAAACAATTAGGCAGATACTGTAGTTGTTACACTTATTAAGTTCTATCTTTCCTTGCAGATTCCTTTATAAATTCACCCATGTTTCCAGCTTTGTAAATTATTTAACCACTTGCCAACTGCTCACAGTAATCCTACTGCGGATACCCCACTGACAGCTGAAATGTAAACAAAAGAATGCTGGCCAAGTAAAATTCAGAAAAAAACAGTTTGGGGTCTCCCTTTAAATTTATACCAGACCCTTATCTGAGCATGCAGCCTGGCAGGCCAAGAAAGATGGGGAAGAGCAAGTGCCCCCTCCCCTCCTAAACCATACCAGGCCACATGCACTCAACATGGGAGGCACCTTTGGGGTGGGGGGCATCTTCCCCACAACCCTGGCCAGGGATTGTGGGGGTCTGCGGGAACAGAGGGCCCCCAGATCCCAGCCCCCCCATGTAAATTATAACGCTCACTGCACCGCTGGACCCAAAAAAAAAAGAAAAAAAAGAAACCTCCGGTCTTGATGAAGGCCCGTACCGTCTGCCTGCTCAGGCTTCTGACATTTCTTAAATAGCTAAGAGGCGGAGTCACCCAATGGCTAAAAACAGATATTTCCTTTTTGTTTTTGTTTGTAAAGTCACTGTAGTCTCTGGAGGGGTGAAAGGTTTCTAGGCCTTGAGTCTGGTGTTTTGTAAAACTTATGTTGACCCAAAGATTTTAAGATATCTAAACCCATGAGCAAAAATTAACATATTGTAACTTACTACTTCCTTTAATGTAGCAGCTGTATTCATTTTCATTTTTGAGGCTAAAAGCATTTTAAGGTAAATAATGTAATATTAATGCATCTTAAATGCCCCCCTGCACATACCAAAGCCCCCCTGCACATTACACAGACCTCCTGCACATTACACAGACATCGTTACATTACACAGACCCCTTGCACATTACACAGCCCCCCTGCACATTATACAGCCTCCTTTATATTACGTAGCTCCTCTTCACATTACACAGCCCCCCTATACATTTCACAGCTCCTTTTAAATTACACAGCGCCTCCCCATGCACAGTACACAGCCCATTTCTTTATACAGCTCCCTTTACATTGCACAGCCCCCCTGAACTCCCAGGAGACCCCCTGCCAGCATACTCTAAATTTAAAAAAAATCACTGCCAGACCCTTTTCATAGATCCTTCCTACATTGTGTCAGTGTCATTGTAAACCGACTCCTCTTAATACCTTATTAGCATCTTTCTTTCATGGCTGATCACGTGACCGCTCTCCTCTGATGTTTCATGGCCGGTCACGTGACCTCTCTCCTCCTCCAATCTAAAGCTACACTCGAAGGAGGAGGAGCAGGAGGAGGAGGAGAGCGCCTGGAAAGAACAGAGCTAATAAGGTATTGACAGGCACCATTTTTCAATGACACTGACACAATTTAGGAAGGATCTCAAAAAAGGTCTGGCAGTGATTTTTTTCTTAACTTTACAGTACGCTGGCAGGGCTGTTCCAGGGCCAGGTGGCGCTGCCGTCCTGACAAATGCCCAATGTGTGGCACCCAGGGCGGTCCACCCAATCTCCGTCCCTGCGTTGGTAAAAAAAAATACAGTATAACACGCACACATTATTTGCACTCTATTTTTAGAGGGAAAAAGTGTCTTTTACGCTGATAAATATGATATATACAAATTAAAATTACTATTTAAATACATATTTCATAAGCACCACGTTTATATGATTTTTAAAATGATATAATTAAATATTTATGATATAAAAAAAAAAAAAAATATATATATATATATATATATATATACTGTATCTCACAAAAGTGGGTACACCCCTCACATTTTTGTAAATATTTTATTATATCTTTTATATAAGAGGCCATGCCCATGTCATTTCAGTCTCCTGAAATCAGTTACCTGACTTGGACACTGGGCTTCTCCTAGACATCACTGACTACAAGTTATATTTGGTTTTGTTTGCTGTTTTTTTAAGATGTTATTTTTATATATATATACATATACACAGTATCACAAAAAAATTGTACACCCCTCACATTTTTGTAAATATTTTATTATAGCTTTTCAGGTGACAGCACTGAAGAAATGACACTTTGCTAAAATGTAAAGTAGTGAGTGTGCAGCTTGTATAACAGTGTAAATATGCTGTCCCCTCAAAATAACTCAACACACAGCAATTAATGGCTAAACCGCTGGCAACAAAAGTTAGTACACCCCTAAGTGAACATGTCCAAATTGGGCCCAACTAGTTATTTTCCCTCCCCGGTGTCATGTGACTCGTTAGTGCTAGAAGGTCTCAGGTGTGAATAGGGAGCAGGTGTGCTAAATTTGGTGTTATCTCTCTCACTCTCTCATACTGGTCACTGGAAGTTCAGCATGGCCCCTTATGGCTAAGAACTCTCTGAGGATCTGAAAAAAAGAATTGTTGCTCTACATAAAGATGGCCTAGGCTATAAGAAAATTGCCTAGTCTCTGAAACTTAACTGCAGCACGGTGGCCATACAGCAGTTTACCAGGACAGGTTCCGAGAACAGGCCTCGCCATGGTCGGCCAAAGAAGTTGAGTGCACGTGCTGAGAGTCATATCCAGAGGTTGTCTTTGGGAAATAGACATATGAGTGCTGCCAGCATTGCTGCAGAGGTTGAAGGGGTGGGGGGACCGCCTGTCAGTGCTCAGACCATAGCCTGCACACTGCATCAAATTGGTCTGCATGGCTTTCGTCCCAGAAGGAAGCCTCTTCTAAAGATGATGCACAAGAAAGCTAACAAACAGTTTGCTGAGGGCAAGCAGACTAAGGACATGGATTACTGGAATAATGTCCTTTGGTCTGATAAGACCAAGATAAAGGTATTTGGTTCAGATGGTGGCAAGCGTGTGTGGTGGCAACCAGGTGAGGAGTACAAACACAAGTGTGTCTTTCCTACAGTCAAGCATGGTGGTGGGAGTGTCATTGTCTGGGGCTGCATGAGTACTGCTGGCACTGGGTAACTACAGTTCATTGAGGGAACCATGAATGCCAACATGTGACAGAGCATGATCCCCTCCATTTGGAGACTGTCTCGCAGGGTGGTATTCCAACATGATAACGACCCCAAACACACCTCCAAGATGACCACTGCCTTGCTAAAGAAGCTGAGGGTAAAGGTCATAGACTGGCTAAGTATGTCTCCAGGCCTAAACCCTATTGAGCATCTGTGGGCATCCTCAAATGGAAGGTGGAGAAGCATAAGGTCTCTAACATCCACCAGCTCCATGATGTCATCATGGAGGAGTGGAAGAGGACTCCAGTGGCAATCTGTGAAGCTCTGGTGAACTTCATGCCCAAGTGAGGGTTAAGGCAGTGCTGGAAAATAATGGTGGCCGCACAAAATATTGACACTTTGGGCCCAATTTGGACACTTTCCACTACAGGGGTGTACTCACTTTTGTTGCCAGCAGTTTAGACATTAATGGCTGTGTGTTGAGTTATTTACAGGGGACAGCAAATTTACACTGTTATGCAAGCTGTACACTCACTACTTTACATTGTAGCAAAGTGTATATTTCTTCAGTGTTGTCACCTGAAAAGCTATAATAAAATATTTACAAAAATGTGAGGGGTGTACTCACTTTTGTGTGATACTGTGTATATATATATATATATATATATATATATATATATCATCTTAAAAAAACAGCAAACAAAACCAAATATAACTTGTAGTCAGTGATGTCTAGGAGAATCCCAGTGTCCATGTCAGGTAACTGATTTCAGGAGACTGAAATTACATGGGCATGGCCTCTCTTGTATCTTCAGGCCAATTGTCCCTCAAAGTGACACAGATGATGCTGAGATACATGAGGAATAATAATGCCTGAAGACATTGAATCATCATTGAACTGATGATGATGGCGAAGAAGAACCAGCAGTATGAGCAAGCAGGTGGGTCAGATGAGTATTCACGACTTGGCAGTGAGTTTAGGACAGCAGAGTTCAATGATGACACCATCAGGCAGACAGCAGGAGCATCAATAGAAGTCTGCAGTTGGATCCTAGAGCAGCCTAGGGCGGATACTTGAACGGTGGCATGGGACCAAGTCAGAGACAGTAGTAAACATACAGAGCAGGCCGAGGCACCAACAAGCAGGCAGTGCAGTAACAAATCATTAGCAGGATCAAAGTCAGATGCAAATCTAGAAACATAGAAACATAGAATGTGTCGGCAGATAAGAACCATTTGGCCCATCTAGTCTGCCCAATATATCTGAATCCTATGAATAGTCCCTGGCCCTATCTTATATGAAGGATAGCCTTATGCCTATCCCATGCATGCTTAAACTCTTCACACTTCACTGTATTTGCAGCTACCACTTCTGCAGGAAGGTTATTCCATGCATCCACTACTCTCTCAGTAAAGTAATACTTCCTCATATTACTTTTAAACCTTTGCCCCTCTAATTTAAAACTGTGTCCTCTTGTGGTAGTTTTTCTTCTTTTAAATATGCTCTCCTCCTTTACCGAGTTGATTCCCTTTATGTATTTAAAAGTTTCTATCATATCCCCTCTGTCTCTTCTTTCTTCCAAGCTATACATGTTAAGGTCCTTTAACCTTTCCTGGTAAGTTTTTTCCTGCAATCCATGTACTAGTTTAGTAGCTCTTCTCTGAACTCTCTCTAGAGTATCTATATCCTTCTGGAGATATGGCCTCCAGTACTGCGCACAATACTCCAAGTGAGGTCTCACCAGTGTTCTGTACAGCGGCATAAGCACTTCTCTCTTTCTACTGCTTATACCTCTCCCTATACATCCAAGCATTCTGCTGGCATTTCGTGCTGCTCTATTACATTGTCTTCCCACCTTTAAGTCTTCTGAAATAATTACTCCTATCTGAGGATCAGAAACTGGGCTCAGAAACTGGATAAAACAAGGAACAAAGCTGTTCTCATTCACATTTGCATAGTACAAATTGACTCTATAGGGTGGACGTTTTTGTGGCGTGTCAGTTGATGGTGTACAATGGACAAATTTAAAGAAAAAAATCACTTGTGAATTTAGTCATAAGTTAAGAGAAAACATGTAAACAAGTATTGTTCACATATCTCTATGGAATGAGGTTAGAAATACTAGTTGAGAAGATAGTAACGTGGCTGCCTAAATGAGCCCTGAATCCTCTCGCCCATTTGGGAGGGAGGAGAGGGGGTCTCCTCTTTTGCTCTTCTTTGCTCACGAGTGGGCTAGCAGAGCATCACCCCAAGGCAAGAGTAAAGAGTGTGAGGAGTTAAGGGATAGAACTCACAACTCTAACTATAGGACCATTAGGGGTCAGAATAACATCAATAAGGGAATAGGAAGGGAGGGAAGAGAAGTAGGAGGGAGGGAATGGAGGGTGACGGGGAGGCAAGGAGGGATGGGGGTGGTTTTGTGGGGGGGAGAGGGGAAGGGAAGGGGAAAAAGGTAAGAGGGGAATGGGGGAAAATAAACATGTAGAATTTGTGGTCATACCTGCTGATATACCTTTATTGGAAATGGTTACGGATCCCTGTGGAGATGCGGAGGTGTAAACCACCTGCTTCTCCATTCGGCTAGTCCAAGTGGAGACACTAGGGGTAACAGGCAGTGGGAGCCGAGAGGAGTTACAGAGAATAAATTAATTGTTTGAAACTAGTATCATATAATGTTATAGGATTAAACATGCCCACTAAAAGGCATAAAATCTTAGAAGAGCTCAGACGTAACTCCGCCAAAATCGTCTTCTTACAGGAGACTCATATTGCACAGGACACAAATGTGAAAATATATTCAAAATATTACCCAACCTGTTATTATGGACATTCACCAATTAAGAGCAGGGCGTGGCAATAGGAATGGCTAAAGAGGTATGTTTCTCCCTGGAGGAAAGATTGGTCGACCTGGAGGAACGATACATCTTCTTAAAGGGACAACTTCAAGGACGGGTATCACGTACCTGGAGGTGAGCCTGAACGGTGAGGAAGGCCTCTCTTACGCCTCTGACTCGGGACCCCTGATAGTGCAGATAGGAGGTGCCGAGTATAGAGTAGCACGAGTGCCTGATGTAGCTGGAAGCAGGCTGATGTCCACAGACAGGGATAGCCGGGTAGGTCCAGAGCAGGTATGCAGGCAACTGGTGCTGGTAGCAGGAGCGTAGTGAGACAAGCCGGGTCAGAAGCCAAACGGTCATACAGGAGCCAGAAGGAGCAGACTGGAGCGGAGGTCAAGGGACAAGCCGAGGTCGGTGCAGGCGGAGTACCGAGGATAGTCAGGACAAGCCGGGTCTGGTACTGGTAAACAGGATACAGGTAGCAGGTTCAAGTCAACAAGGCTGAAGACAAAGCAGCACTGAACCTGTGTGCTGATCCAGCTTAAATAGTGCTCTTCCTTGATGAGAAGGGGGGAGCCAGGATTAGCCTGTGAGTTTAACTCATCTTCTGCCAGAGCCTGTCTGACAAAACCTCTTCTTACAACGGGACTGCACCCTGGCAAATATATATTGCCCAAATAAAAATTCTAAAGAGTATTTGAGGAAAGCATTAGATACCTTATCCTTCTTTAAAAAGGGTGACCTTTAACTGGCAGGAGATTTCAACTTCTGCATGGATCCATCTCTGGATTGTACATCGAGTGCGCAGGAAGTGGGAGGCTCTCAACTGAAAAAGGTAAAAAATAAGCTTTTCCAATGTCAATTAGTTGAGAATTCAACATTTGGGAGAGAGGGATTACTCTTTCTATTCTCCTGTGTGCTCAATGTACTCTGGATTGGACTATATTATGATAGCGCACAGGATGATAGAAGCAGTGGTCAGTACATCAATAGGGTCAGTGACTATCTCCGATCACGACCCAATTATATGGAAATATGGGCACCAGGGAAAAGTAAATCACTGGAGGATAAAAAAATAGAGGAAGAGCTGGACCAATATTTCCTAGTAAATGAGACCCCAAATGTTTCCTTGGCAACAACCTGGGAAACTCATAAAGCATATATTAGAGGAATACTTGTGTCATTAGGATCCATAAAAAAAAGGAAAGAACTATTCACATAAATAGATTTTATCAGAGATACACGAGCTGGAACAAATACATAAAAATAATTTAGATGCTAAGATACAAAAAGCATTAATATTAAAAAGAGATAAACTGAGAGGATTGTTGGAGGAAGAGACAAGACGATGCTTTGACAGGGTCGCCAAGGAAAGATATAAATGGGGCAATAAACCTACGAAATATCTAGCACGATTATTAAAAAATAAAAAAACAAATAAATATATAGAAAAAATAAAGAACAGTAAAGGGGAAATGGTGGACTCGACAATGGAAATAGCCAGTGCTTTTCAAAACTTTTATCAAAATTTATATTAGATTCGTCAGAAAGACACAATAGTAGGAGAACAAGTCAGAAAACAAAAGATACAAGAATATATAAAGGATTCGAAGCTGCCCAAAATAGTAATAGGAAAACGACAGGTGCTAGAGACACCAATTACCCAAAATAAGTAAGGGAAACATTAAAGAACTCTCCATCTGGGAAAAGTCCTGGCCCGGATGGGTATACCACCCATTACTACAGGAGATTTAAGGAAGTATTGGTCCCGAAACGTTGCTCTTATATGAACAAGATAGCTGAAAAGGGGGAGATGAGAGCGGAGTCATTGCAGGCCCATATAACAGTAATACCTAAGGATGGGAAAGATATAAGTTTGTGTGTTAGTTACACGCCAATATCACTGCTAAATACAGACATAAAATTGTACGCAAAAATTTTAGCGACTCGACTGAAGGACCTGATGACAGAATGGATCCATGCACATCAGACAGGATTTATCCCAGGTAGAGAAGGGAAAGATAACGGGATAAGAACTCCACTGTTATTACATAAGTTTAAGGGACAAGAGACACCGGCCCTCCTACTGCCAATTGATGCTGAGATAGCTTTTGACAGGGTGGACTGGGAGTTTATGTTGGACCAAAGATGACACAATGGGTAGAAACTTTATACAGGAATCCATCTGCATTGGTGAAAGTAAACGTCAGTTTATCAACACAGTTTAGGATTAGCAATGGGACGAGACAGGGATGCCCTCTCTTGCCCCTGTTGTATGTCCTGTCATTAGAACCATTGTTGGCATCTATAAGGAATAATGCAGAAATAAGAGGAGTACGGTTCGGACAAGAACATAAAATCACAGTATATGCAGATGATGTTTTATTTTAAATCAAAAGCCCCAAATAACCTTCCCAAAAGTCATCAAGGAATTGAAGAGATATGGGGAACTATTGAATTTTAAAATAAACCCAGTTAAATCAGAAATTCTAAATATTGGACATAGTAAAAAAGAAGAGCAAGCCCTACAAAAGGAATTTCCATTTACTTGGGTGAAGGAAAAATGAAAATATCTGGGGCTAAACATAACCCCACTACCTGAAAATTTATATCAAGCTAATTACATACCTCTGCTTGATGAGATAAAGTTAAATATGAGGAATATAGCGAGCCACCCAATCTCTTGGTTAGGCAGAATAAATATGTTTAAATGATAATCCTGCCTAAAATATTAATAGTATAGATTCCAAATGTTACCTATTGCTATTCCACCAGCATTCTTCAAAACAATTAAAACAAAGTTGTTAAATTTTACATGGCAGGGGAAAAAACACAGGGTGCAGTATGCAGCTCTCAGCAGGGATAAGATGCTGGGGGGACTAGCGGCACTGGATATAAAAACATACTACACAGCAGCAGCAGTGATATCACGAATAGTAGAATGGACAAAAAGAAAAAACACAGGGAAAAGAGATAGGTTGGGATGGAAATTACATTAAGTCAAACACACTTGGACAAGAACATTTGTGTCCCACCAAAGTATAGGGAGGTACACAATGATTATCACTAGAAGGCACAAAATATTTTTTTACCAGGAATAGAGAAACAGTTTGGTGGTTGGTTAAGGGTTTTGGAGTTAAAAGGTATAACACATAATGGGAAGATTAGGTTTTTACACAAATTCAAAAATAGGGGAGGTTTGATAATAAATGAGTGGAGATATAGGCAAATGAAACACTTTGTACAATGTCTTCCTCAACCCATCAGATCGGAAAAAAAATTGAACCTCGTGGAAAGGCTTTGTAATCCATCAGCAAACTTAAATCATATTATGTCTCAAATATATAAGATGTTAACTGATCTGATGGGTATGAGGAAACTTCCCTTTATAGAAATTTGGGAAAGAGAATTAGGGTTTAGGTTTGGAAGAGCACGAGTTGAATGGTGTACTGAGAGCTGTATGGCCAGGAATGTGAAAACCATTAAGATGAATTATAAATGTCTCTTAAGGTGGTATATTACACCGGTTATAGCGCATAGCTGTCAGCCAGAGAAATCAAATGTGTGTTGGAGAGGTTGTCAGGTGCTCGGCACAACGGCTCATATCTGGTGGAAATGTCTCAAGATTCGAGAATTTTGGTTAAGAATACAACAATTATTTAATAAAATCTCAGGAGAAACCATCATAGATGACCCCTGGACATGTTTATTCCATAGAAAAAATAGGCCCTTAAAACAATATAGAAATTTGATAGTTCCAAACCTACTAAATGCAGCAAAAGGGACAATTCCAAAAAAATTGGTTCAGTACAGAAGCTCCCAGTACAAGGGATTGTGCAGTAAAGTCAAATATATTCATGACATGGAATACCAGTGTAGAATGAAGAAAAAACATACTGTTTCTCCAATAAATGAGAAAAATGGATTAACTTTAAAAAGATTAGAGATCACATCGAAATATGGAAAGAAGAGTGGAATGATTAAAACTGGGATATATTAAACATAGTCAGGTAAATAGAGGTAGGACCACACTATGGGAAGGTTATAAATGTAAAGGGAAGAAGAGGTTGAGGAAGGGAGGACTCAGGAGGAATAATATGAGTTTGTAATGTGGAAGAATTTTTTTTTTCTTATTGTTGTATGTTAAATTGAAATGAGGCTCAATAAATATATATACTGTGTATATATATATATATATATATATATATATATATATATATATATATATATATATATAGAAATCCAAGGTTGGAAGCTAATATTGAATGAAAGTTCTATTTTTACACTCACAGATTTACACTATCATAATGAGCCCTTATTCGTGCTAGTATAGTGTATCGTATAGTGATATAATTTTTAGTATAAAGGCACCTTTTGTTTTGAGAGCAGAGTTTTTGCTGTATAAATTAATAGATATATACAGTATATACATTTTATTTATGTACATTCTTATGCATTTTGTGTTTATTGTTTTCAAGTATTTTTAATAAAGAGAAACTGGAGAAAAATTTTGCCCAGAGAGGGATGCAAAGAACTATGCTACCCAGTAGGGGGTGGGTGAGCACAACATTGTCCAGCAGGGGGTGAGGGAGATCAATAGTGCCCAGCAGGGGGTGGGAAACAACAATAGTTCTCAGTTAGGGGTGGGGGAAACAATAATGCCCAGTGGTGGTTATAGGTGGTAACCATTGTTGCCTATTGCAGCTAGTGAGTCTCCATGTGGGGCTTGCTAATAATTGCTCCTCTACTAATGACAGTTTAAGCTATAAGCACTTGGCAATGCTTTAACAGAAATCAGAATTTAATAATAACTGCTTCAGTCATTACTAAATCCCATTACTCACAGGGCAGAGTCCCCTGATACCAGTTTGTAAAATGTAATTGAATTCTGCTGTTACTTTTTAAGAAGTTCTCCTGCCTCCAACTGTCATAATACCAAATTAAAAAAGTAACCTTTTGTGCGGCAACTCCTTCTCCACATCATATCTATTAACCATGGGACTGACACAGACATAGGACAATAGTCTTCAAACAGACTCTGCTTGTCGCATAAAAAATCTAAGTGAAGCTTCCCTGAAATAGAAGGCAACACTTACCTTGCACTGTAGTCTACGTCCCATGCTGCTACTCCCTCCTTCTCCTTCACTCTTGGGCAGGTGAGCAGGAGTGCACTCCACCATGCAGAATCCGCATAGGAAAGGAGCTGGGTGCAGAAACAAGAATTTGGGACAGCCCTGATACATGGGACAGCAGAATTGTGTTAAAATCCCAAGACAGTGACTGTTTCACAATATTATCCCAGGGTATGATAATTCAAAAGCATTAACCAGAATTGTAAATGCACAGGATATACAGACAAAGAAGCTATTTAATGCTCGCAAGTGAAATATCCAACACGTGATAAGGAAAATAACAAAAAGAAACCTATGGGCAAATCAAATACCAACGAGCAGTAGAAAACATACAAAAACTAAATTGCAGTATAAGTGCAACTGAGCAATACAATAATAAGTGCAAGAATAGATTACAGTGCTGCTTTAAAGTGTGCAAACTTTTTGGAATATTGTGAATATTTTTAAGGCCCCTTTCACACGGTCCGCCTGCATTGGCAGACTCCGTGCTGCTCAGGGGGGGTTCGATCCCCCGATCCCCACTGAGCAGGCAGGTGGCAGCTCCCTCTCCGCTCTGTGTGCGGAGAGAGAGGTGTCAGGGCCACACTGCTCTCTATGGGGGAATCAGATGATAGTGGACCGCCTGTCCGTTCTCATCCGATCCCATCCAATCCCCTGGACGGATGGAAAATAGGGTTTCCATCCATCCGGATTTCACGGAAAGGATCGGAATCGGATGGCAGCGGGTGTCAGTGGACATGTCTTCGCTGACATCCGCTGCCCCATAGGGATGCATGGAGGATCCGATCAGATCCGACTAAAAAAACTGACAGGCAGATCTGATCGGATCATTTGTGTGAAAGGGGCCTAACTCATAATCTGTTTTTACACAAAACTAGATAATGAGAATTCAAGTAAACAAATAATTCAGAAACATACTGCTTGTTCATTTATTGTTTATCTAACGTTACTGCACACATTTGTGTGTGGCAAAAGTATCTAGACCTTTGCGCTCAGTAACTGGTAGACAGCAATAATTGCATCTAAACATTTCCAGTCCTGTAAGAAATTGAGTTCCGCGCTGTGGATGTCTTAACGGATAAAGAAGAGCAAATTGGGCTGCAGCCTACCCAGGACTACAATCCTAAGATTGTGTAAACAAAGAAGTTAATAGATGGGTATTGGCGCTGCCTGTAATGAAGGTGATAAGGTGCAAATTTCAATGAATGTATATGAATGTAGATATCAGTGCATATGTCTAATACTTGATATCATAAGAGTAGCATATATGTAATAAAAATATTATGAGATCAACATGTAAACATAGGGAATAATAAAATACTCAGTGCAAACACGTGATAAAAAATATAAAATCAGTGACAAGTGACCATAAGTGATAATAAAAATTGCTAAAAAATGCTAAGTGCAATGATATAACTGTGTACAAATATAAATATAAAGTGGCCAGTGACTAGAAAGTGCAGTATGGGGGATATATAAATATATAAGTAGATTATCAGTGAGAAGGTAGCAGGAAAAAGTGCAAATACAATATACGGAAGTGGTCAATATTAATACGATCAGCTATATGGTAGTTGGTTAAAGAACTGATACCTAAATAACCAGTGCCAATAACTTAATGCAATCACAGTTATAGGCAGTGAGATAAAAAAGTGGTAAGTGCAAATGGTGCAGGAAAAATTGTGCAAAAAAACAATAAATGATTTGGTATTTGACTAAAAATGATAGTCCAAATAATCAAATAAGTGAAAATATGAAATAGTCCCAAAAGATTAGTCCAAATCCAGAAAGAATTGGTAAATAGATAAAAATCAAGGTGACCCCGTGGTGGGTAGCTGGTGAGGTGAAGGGAAATCCCACTAATAAGTAGCCTACTAACCAGATATACCCACCCCGCACAGGGGTATAGAGCGGGTATTAAGATGTAGGTGGAAATCCTCTTTTCCTTAGCTCCTAACTTCCTTCCAAATGGAGGGGGATGTTGGAGGCCGTCCCTGGGGTTCCTGGTGTCACCAAAGGAGGTATAGGGTATACAAATCCTCTCCAATAGGGAAATATTAGATAAGGTATCCGTGAGGGAAATATAGGTAATTGGTCCGTGGGATCATACAGGGCAAGAGAAAAGGCCAAATAGTGTGATACCGTAAGGTTTATTTAATTGCTCAAACAATAAAAGTGGGTACTCACATACAAACAAGGAACAAGAGCGTGTAAACAGCGTCCCGGAACGCAATGCGTTCCACCAATATGCCAGAACCGGAAGTGATGTGACGGCGCTGTACGCGTTTCGTCATCAGACGTCTTCTGCAGCGTCGCATCACTTCCTGTGTGCCCGTATTTGTATACGGTGGTTACCAGGCAACACAAGTTATTAGCGGTCAAACAGTGAATTACACAGCAACAATAGAAGGCTACAAAGATATGGCGGCAGCCGAGAACTATCCTTCGTGCTCTGATATGATGAAATTTAAGTCACTGTGATTCAAAAACAGAATATGACTAATATATAAACACTGTTGATCGGCTAAATGTACATATAGGGGTAAAAAATGTGTGCCGTGCCGTAAACTGATATAAACCACCGTAGGCTAATACGGGAAATTATACATATATAGTAGACATTTTATTTAATAATTTATTAACCAGTGGAAAACAAAAAATATTAAAGAAAAAATAATAATTAAAATAAAGTTAAAACTAATATATGGTACATACTAAGTATTTAATCAATCAATGATTTGATAACTAAATGTTTTTTAAAATAATGTGTGAGGGACATCTAGTGGTCAAATAATTAATTGCTGAGAGAGGAGATAATATGTATGTATATGGAGGATGGAAAGGTGTTGTTAAATATTAAATAAAAATAGTGGTGGTTAGGCATATGTAATAAATTACGAAATATTAAGAAATATTGAATATTTAAATTGGATTGAAATTAGAAGAGCATATGTGCAGTAATAAAATATATGTATCCTAGATGTGTCTATCAAAAATGGTACTATTGAAAATAGACTAAATATATAGAATTAATAAATAATTAATACTTGGAGGGTTATGGGGCTAAAAAATTATTATTTCTTTTTAAATGTATGGGAGAGATTAAAAGACATATAAAAAATAAACTGTATATATATAAAATATATAGGAATATATTGATAGAAATGAGTTAAATACAAATAAAATGTGGTATTTATAAAAAGCTAAGAGTTATGGGGGGTATATCAAAGATTAAAAATTAGAGATAAAACAGTTAAGATCAATATCAAGATTTAACCCTTTCGGCTGGAGTGTGTTTAGTCGGTATATCCAGGCTGTTTCATCATTTTTTTGAAATTTTAATTTTCTTATTTTCGCCCCTCCAATGACCTGAGATGGAGTCTATACCTTTAAAGGTGAGTACTGTTGGGTCTTTATTATGTGCTTCTGCAAAGTGCCTCGATAGACTGTGTTTGGGGAACCCTTTTCTAATATTTTTAATATGTTCCCTAATCCTTACGAACAGGGGCCTAGTGGTCCTGCCAACATATTGAAGGCGGCAGGGGCACTCTATAATAAAGGTCACATGTGTCGTCTGACACGTAATTAACTTGTTAATGCGAAATTCTTCCCCACTCCATCTGGACTTGAAGTTTTTTGTTTTCTTGGGTTGGTTTCTAACCGTCTTACACGGTAGGCATCTGTTGCATCTGATGAAACCTTTTAGGTCCGGAAACATCTTAACTGGTTTCGGAGGGTCTATAGCGTTATGTACTAATTGGTTCCGTAATGTAGGGGCTTTTCTGTAAATGAATTTGGGTTGTTTTGGTAATAATTTTGATAAAGTTTTGTCTGACCTTAAAATAGGCCATTATTTCCTCACTATTTTTTCTGTCTGCCTAAAATCTCTGTGGAATCCTGTTACAAAGGCAACGTTATCCGATTTGTGGGAAATGGTTCTCTGTTTGTATAAGAGGTCTTCCTGGTTCATACTTTGTACTTCATTCCTTGTTTTAATTAATTTGTCTTTATTATACCCTTTCTCTTCGAATCTTGCCATAAGGGTGTTTGTTTGTAATATATAATCATCTATGTCATCACAATTTCTCCTAATCCTAACAAATTGACTCTTTGGGATGCTGTCTTTCCAAATAGGATGATGACAACTTTTAGTGGATATATAGCCGTTTCTATCGGTTGGCTTAAAATAAGTTTTGCTTTTGAGTCGTTGGTTATCTTTAAAAATCTGTAGATCTAGATAATCATTTTGATTATAACTTGATTCTCCTGTAAACTTTATTCCATAGGGGTTATCATTTAATTTAAAAAAAAAGTCATTAAAAAAATTCTCATTGCCCTCCCATAAAATCATGATATCGTCAATATATCGTCGGTAAAAAATCAATCCCGGATAATTTTTAGTATAAATTTTCCAGTCCTGTGCCTTGATTTAAAAGAGAAGTAAGGGTTTGTTTTTTTTTTTTGTTTTTTTTTTTTTTTTAGAAATCATACCTACCTAGGTCTATGCAGCATCTCCCGCCAGCTCTAAGACTGAGAACTGAGCGATCAAAGACTGTTGTTCTTAGTGCTCTGTGTACAAATAACTGGTGCTCTGTCACTGAAGCATTGGGCTGTGGAGTCGGAGGGAGCAGCTGACTCAGGCTCTCAGCAGCTCAATGAGAGGCCGAGCCGGATGGAAGTCCAGGCTCCTGGGGGGATCCAGACCATATGGTCGCAATCTTTCCCCAGCCTTGACCGGCTCTGTTACATCAGCCGACAACGGGGTTCAGCCCACTTTCAGCTGAAAACAGACCACAGGAGTGCAGAATGAACTGCACTCCTGTGATCCACAGGAGGAGTAGAGTCAAACAAGATTTGGCTGTACTTCTCCTTTAACCGATTCAAGACCGGAAGGATTTGCCTCCTTAATGACCAGGCCCTATTTTGCGATTCGGCACTGTGTTACTTTAACGGACAATTGCGCGGCCGTGCAAAGCTGTACCCAAATAAAATTGATGTCCTTTTTTCCTACAAACAGAGGGTTTTTTGGTAGTATTTGATCACCTGTGAAATTTTTATTTTTTGCGCTATAGACAAAAAAAGAGCAACAATTTTGAAAAAAAAAAAAAAAAATTCACATTCTGCTATATGACATTCTCATAAAAACATTTAAAAATAATTTTTTTTTTTACATTTGTTTTCTGCTACATATTTTTGGTAAAAAAAAATCACAATAAGCATATTTTGATTGGTTTGTACAAAATGTATCGCGTCTACTAACTACGGGGAAGATATATGTCATTTGTATTGCTTTTTTTTTTACTAGTCATTTTCGGGACCGCGACATTGCGGCTGACAGATCAGACCCCTAACTGACATTTTCAACACTTTTGGGGGTACCAGTGACATTACTACAGTAATCAGTGTTAAAAATATGCACTGTTACTGTAATAATGACATTGGCAGGGAAGGGGTTAACCCTATGGGTGATCAATGGGTTAAATGTGAGCCTAGGGGAGTGATTCTAACTGTGGGGGGCGTGGCTTGTGAAATGACCATAGAGACGTGATCCTATATAGAAGGATCATATGAGCTCTTTGATCATTTCAGGGAGAAGAGCGGTCGGCTGTGTTTACAACAGCCGACCGTCCTTCTCCCTCAGCGGGGAGCGATCACGGGTGTCAGGCTGACCCGTGCATCGGCTTCCCCACTGCAGAGTGGGAGCGGGAGCTTCCCTCGCGCGACCGACGTAGACCTATGTTGGTTTGCGCAGGAGAACCACCCTGCCGCAGTAAAAAGGTGGCGGTGGTTGGAAAGTGGTTAAGTGAAATTTAAGCCCATTACTTTCTAGAAGAACTTCAAATCAGGGATGTTGGTGGGGTTCCTTTTATAAACTACTTTTTCAGGTCCTTCAGTAGTATTTCTATGGGGTTAACGTGAGGACTTTAATTTCAAAACCTTACCTTTCTTTTGCTTTAATCATTCTTTGATTGATTGACTTGTATGTTTACAGTTGTCTTGTCTTGCTGCATGATCCACTTTCTCCTGAGCTTCAGTTCATGGACAGATTCCCTGACATGTTCCTGCAGAATCTTCTGGTAAAATTCATAATTTATACTTCTACTAAAGTGCCACTATAGCCGAAATCAAAAATAACATACAGTATGTGATACAGTCTGTCAGTACCATTAACACAGGCTTTGGTTTACTGAGTCCCCCTTGTAACTGATACGGCCAGTAAATCTGTTGTTTTTTTCACTTTCTTTAACATCCCAAGCTGTCCAGCTAAAATAACAGTAAAACCATTTAACACAGACAGAGGTGCTTACAACAGTTACTATTTATCCATTTATGTAAAACTCTAATTTCCAAAGGAAAAAAACAAGCTGGAGCACAGCTTTAAATTGTTAGTCACTTCTGTAGTGAGTGAGTTCTGTAAAGCTATTTAAATATACTCGGTATGCTAAACGAGTGTAACTCTCGCACTATCATAAGCAAGAAGGGGGAACCAAAATCGATCAAAGGATAGAAACCACGACCAAACAAGACTTGATAGGGCTGCTGCTACCACTCAAATGCTTATCCTCAGCAATAGACCGTGTATAAATAGTGGGTGAAAGTGTTACGCTGCCCTTGGACTAAACAGTAGATATGGTACCTTCAAATCAATAAATTGCAAAGACACATCAATAAGTAAAGTGCATAAGCCAAATAGTTGAACAAACGTGCATATAAATGAATAATAAATGACTATAGAAACGAATTCATAATAAACTCATTATCATAAAGTGCCAAAGTGTAATAACAAATCAAAAAAGTGTACTGTGCAAAAGTGCATCACAATGTGTATATTGAACATTAAAATGGGAATAAAAAAGTCCTTGATGTGTAAACAAATGTGTCTCTTTACATCTGTAAAGAGCACCGTGCAAAAATAGTAAAAAAAAAAAAAAAATGAAATCAATTGGATGTAAATAAATCCTTAATGAATGTTTAGGTGAATCCCTTCACCAAGTGTAGAAAATTCTTATAGGGTGCTCTTCTTCCTCTGCATGCCCCTAACTGTGCTCTCTATATATAATGAAAAACGCATATAGAATTAGCCCATCATTGGAGTGGTCATGTTATTTTCTGCCACTAGATGTTCTCGGTGCATATATTTCCAATCCAATGTCAGCCCTATTACTGGCTGCTCCTCTCCAAGGCTGCTCATCTCACTTGTCACCATATAATTGTGGGGTGGGGTGGTATAGTATGTATTAACATTTATTAAAAAAAATGTTCTTATCAACTCACAGTTCAAATGAAAAACATCCAGCGCACTCTGACAAACAGCTCGTTCCTATCCGTGACAATGCCACTTCCGGTAGCCTCTGTCTAAACCCTACGCATTACGTCATGATGATGTGACTTCTTCAGGGATTCCTTCGTGGATCACAGGAGTGCAGACCGTTTTGCACTCCTGTGACCCATTTTTAGCAGACAGCGGGCTGAAGTCTGCTGTCTGCTGAGGTCACAGACCCGGTCCAGGCTCAGGCAAGATCGCAGCAATGAAGTCAGGATCGGCCCACATGTCTGGACTGGGAACCCGGCTTCGCCTCACAGCTAGCCACTGAGAGCCTGAGCCGGACGCTCCTGCCGCCTCCACAGCCTATTTTTCCAGTGAGTGTGGGGAGGCAGAGCAGAGAGCTCACTGACAGTCAGCAGCTCTCTGCTCAGGGTGCTGTGAGAACCGAGCGATCAGTGGTGTTAGATCACTCGGTTCTCAGTGTTAGAGCCAGAGGGGGGACTGATTTTTTTGTAAGGGAGGGTTTAACTCCTCTCAGGTTTTTTTCTTTTTGCCATATGTTTCCCATTGGGGAGATTTACCTTTGCTTCCGATCCCAAAACAGGAAGTGAGAGGAAATCCCTACAAATTAGGGGAATACTTTGCCCCCCCCCCCCCCTCCAGGTCACCAGTACTAGTGTTCCCATTAAAAGATTTCTCCCCTGTTACTATTCTGGGGAAAATCCAACATGTAGGATCTTCTTTTACTTTCACGTTTGATGATAATGTTAAACAGGACAAATAGAAAGGATGAATCTCTCTAACGGGGGCAGAAGTAGCAATAAAAACCTGACAGGTATTCTAATCCAACTCCACTCTGACCAAAGCTAAGAAAAAGGTTTTGCCTTTAGTTATACTTTAAGATTTGAATTGGCAAATTTCACCATATGCCAGACCCTCAAACCGCAAACTCACCATATAACAGATCCAAACCTCTTTCCTATTCTTGGTGTTTCTCATTTAGCAGGAAGGCAAATACTGTTTTACAAGAAAAAAATAAGTTTATGTTCAACTGATATGAAAGTAGTACAGTGTTAAGTAGTGTTTTTCTTTATCCTTGTGAAATGTTAAAATGTGTATTTGTAATTAATTACACTTTTCTGAAAATCATTTGTAATCACTGAAAGAGCCTTCAGAATTACAAATTAGAGTTTATATAAAGTTTTCACTCCTGTATTCAGTTCACTGAACTAGCTCAATAATCTTGCTTCCTTTAAATTTTCCCTTCACTGGGTGCATGCAAAAAATGGATTATATATTAGAATTGAAAAGTCTCCTAGTCACCTTAGAAATAAAATTGATATAAAAGTGGCTTCTTTTCCATGTATGTAATGTATTGGTCATTGTAATTAAGCGCATTATTCTGATAATGTAAGATAATCCTAATGAAAGCTTTAAAAGTGTAATGCTCTCACTGCTGTGATAACTAGCAATTAATTCATTTTTGAGGGTTGAAAGAATACGTAACTATGCACTGCATATAAATATTCATGTTGGTCTTGTATTGCTTTCCTCTTTAGTACATTGAATTTGTGGCAATGCTGTGGTTTTTATGAGAAATTTTTTTATCAGTTCTAGGTTGGCTAGGATAGCGTTGAGATGCTTTAGCTGTTTTATTAATACGTCCAAAAATTGTGGCAGATGATACAATAAATGAGAGAGAACTATAAGAAATTAAAACCCACAAAATTCTTTCCAGGTCTTTAAAAATCACTTGGCTACATCAAAAATGGGCCCTCATGTATATTATGATATGTATGGGAAACAGACTAGGTATCACGTATCTGGTGGCCATGTGTCAGCGACTCAGCATGCATTCGTGCGCGCACCTGTGTGTCAGTGCGCATCCGCTTGCGCTCTTGTGAGCTAGCGTGCATTTGTGCATGCCAGTGTGCAATAATTCTGCAATGTAAGATACTGGCAGGAAGGCCACTTTTTCATGAGTGCCTGCTGCAGAGAGAGTCCTGACACCAGTGGACTTTATTCTGAACATCTACTACTTTTAGTTCTTGCACAGAACTCTACACCCAGCTATACATGCCTAATCCTCATATCATGTTGCCTTGGAGTTAGAAAGTGAATCTGCATGTACAAACTCAATTCCAAAAAAGTTGGGACACTGTACAAATTGTGAGTAAAAAAGGAATGGACTAATTTACAAATTTCATAAACTTATATTTTATTCACAATATAATATAGATAACATATCAAATGTTGAAAGTGAGACATTTTGAAATGTCATGCCAAATATTGGCTCATTTTGGATTTCATGAGAGCTACACATTCCAAAAAAGTTGGGACAGGTAGCAATAAGAGGCCTGAAAAGTTAAATGTACATATAAGGAACAGCTGGAGGACCAATTTGCAACTTATTCGGTCAATTGGCAACATGATTGGGTCAAAAAGAGCCTCTCAGAGTGGCAGTGTCTCTCAGAATTCAAGATGGGCAGAGGATCACCAATTCCCCCAATGCTGCGGCGAAAAATAGTGGAGCAATATCAGAAAGGAGTTTCTCAGAGAAAAATTGCAAAGAGTTTGAAGTTATCATCATCTACAATGCATAATATCATCCAAAGATTCAGAGAATCTGGAATAATCTCTGTGCGTAAGGGTCAAAGCCGAAAAACCATATTGGATGCCCGTGATCTTCGGGCCCTTAGATGGCACTGCATCACAAACAGGAATGCTACTGTAATGGAAATCACAACATGGGCTTAGGAATACTTACAGTAAACATTGTAGGTGAACACAATCCACAGTGCCATTTGCCGTTGCCATCTAAAACTCTATAGGCCAAAAAAGAAGCCAGATCTAAACATGATCCAGAGAAGTGCAGGCATTTTCTCTGGGCCAAGCTCATTTAAAATGGACTGTGGCAAAGTGGAAAACTGTTCTGTGGTCAGACTAATCAAAATTTGAAGTTCTTTTTGGAAAACTGGGGCACCATGTCATCCGGACTAAAGAGGACAAGGACAACCCAAGTTGTTCTCAGCGCTCAGTTTAGAAGCCTGCATCTCTGATGGTATGGGGTTGCATGAGTGCGTGTGGCATGGGCAGCTTACACATCTGGAAAGGCACTATCAATGCTGAAAGGTATATCCAAGTTCTAGAACAACATATGCACCCATCCAGACGTCGTCTCCTTCAGGGAAGACCTTGCATTTTCCAACATGACAATGCCAACAACGTTTTGAGATCAAATTCTGACATAATCAGACCGCCAGGGAGGTTAAATATCTCCAATTTAGACATTTTCTCTCTGAGACCTTCAAGCTAGAAGTGGGGAGATCAGCCTCAGTGTTTAAGCAGATGTGCAACAATACCTCTAGTGACTGAGGCACTGTCTCATTGATATATAAACAGATTAATGAGTATGGTCTTCCTTCCAAGTCATCAGCTATGTTGCAGTGGGAGGCTGAAACGGGCAAGGTCTACTCTGATGAAGACTGGCTAGACATGTTGTCCAACATGCACAGGGGCACTAAATCCATAGTAGTCAAGGAAGCAGTAGTCAATCTACATACCAGATGGCACTACACCCCTGTCATGTTACACAAAATGTACCCATCGGGGATGGACACCTGTTTTAGAGAATGCTCGGACAGGGGTATAAATCTCCACATTTTTTGGAGCTGTAAGGCCATCAAATCCTTCTGGCAACAAGCCTCCTCTGTGGTGGCCCACATTACAGGTTCTCTTACTTATCCCGTGTGTTTGTTCCTTGCTGATCTACCAGAGGTATTGTCCCAATGGCAGAGGTTAGTACATACAGTACCTTGCGAAAGTATTCGGCCCCCTTGAACTTTTCAAACTTTTTCCACATTTCAGGCTTCAAACATAAAGATATAAAACTGTAATTTTTTGTGAAGAATCAACAACAAGTGGGGCACAATCATGAAGTGGAACGAAATTTATTGGATATTTCAAACTTTGTCAACAAATAAAAAACTGAAAAATTGGGCGTGCAAACTTATTTAGCCTCTTTACTTTCAGTGCAGCAAACTCTCTCCAGAAGTTCAGTGAGGATCTCTGAATGATCCAATGTTGACCTAAATGACCAATGATGATAAATAGAATCCACCTGTGTGTAATCAAGTCTCCGTATAAATGCACCTGCACTGTGATAGTCTCAGAGGTCCATTTAAAGCACAGAGAGCATCATGAAGAACAAGGAACACACCAGGCAGGTCCGAGATACTGTTGTGGAGAAGTTTAAAGCTGGATTTGGATACAAAAAGATTTCCCAACCTTTAAACATCCCAAGGAGCACTGTGCAAGCAATAATATTGAAATGGAAGGAGTATCAGACCACTGCAAATCTACGAAGTCCTGGCCGTCCCTCTAAACTTTCAGCTCATACAAGGAGAAGACTGATTAGAGATGCAGCCAAGAGGCCCATGATCACTCTGGGTGAACTGCAGAGATCTACAGCTGAGGTGGGAGACTCTGTCCATAGGACAACAATCAGTCATATACTGCACAAATCTGGCCTTTATGGAAGAGTGGCAAGAAGAAAGCCATTTCTTAAAGATATCCATAAAAAAGTGTATTTTAAAGTTTGCCACAAGCCACCTGGGAGACACACCAAACATGTGGAAGAAGGTGCTCTGGTCAGATGAAACCAAAATTTAACTTTTTGGCAACAATGCAAAACGTTATGTTTGGCGTAAAAGCAACACAGCTCATCACCCTGAACACACCATCCCCACTGTCAAACATGGTGGTGGCAGCATCATGGTTTGGGCCTGCTTTTCTTCAGCAGGGACAGGGAAGATGGTTAAAATTGATGGGAAGATGGATGGAGCCAAATACAGGACCATTCTGGAAGAAAACCTGATGGAGTCTGCAAAAGACCTGAGACTGGGACGGAGATTTGTCTTTCAAAAAGACAATGATCCAAAACATAAAGCAAAATCTACAATGGAATGGTTCACAAATAAACATATCCAGGTGTTAGAATGGCCAAGTCAAAGTCCAGACCTGAATCCAATCGAGAATCTGTGGAAAGAACTGAAAACTGTTGTTCACAAATGCTCTCCATCCAACCTCACTGAGCTCGAGCTGTTTTGCAAGGAGGAATGGGCAAAAATGTCAGTCTCTTGATGTGCAAAACTGAAAGAGACATACCCCAAGCGACATAGCGCAGCAAAGGGTGGTGCTACAAAGTATTAACTTAAGGGGGCTGAATAATTTTGCACGCCCAATTTTTCAGTTTTTTATTAGTTAACAAAATTTGAAATATCCAATAAATTTCGTTCCACTTCATGATTGTGTCCCACTTGTTGTTGATTCTTCACAAAAAATTACAGTTTTTTATCTTTATGTTTGAAGCCTGAAATGTGGCAAAAGGTCAAAAAGTTCAAGGGAGCCGAATACTTTCGCAAGGCACTGTACCTTGCTTAGGGCTTTCCACTGGGCTATAGCCCTAAACTGGATATCCCCCTGGTCTCAGGCTATTCAACGCATGGAAGCAATTCGATTAATATAAGGGATTCACCATACAGTTATGGATACCATGCATATACTGTATATCATCGCTAGTGATCAAGCTGGTTCTTCTATTATTAGTCGTTTATATCTTCAAAAAATAGGTTCAAGTTATACTTTATATGCTCCAATATAAATGCCCAGGTGGGTTTGTGATTCTACATTCAAAAAGCATGGCTGTGCGGTGTTCTACCCACAAGGCCGCATCATTTTTTTACAGAGTTCTGTGAATTATCGAACTACAAGTACCAACATCCTTTGCGGCTAACAGTTTCTAGTTCTCAATGAACTACCAAGGTACCAAGGAGCGCTGGAGGTAGTTCATTGATCTTCTTGCCATTCAGTAACTGCCTACCCCTATCAGAGGTATCTGCTGATCATGGGTGCAATGCTTTACAGGCTGCTAAAAAAAATGTATAAAGTAAATGCACTTTTTTTATTATTTTTTAATTCTTTTCAAAATTTTTAGTTATTTTTGGTTATCCTTTAACCATTTTCTTAATGGGCACTTTTACCCACTTCCTGCCCAGGCCAATTTTGAGCTTTAAGCGCTGTTGCACTTTGAATGACAAATGAAAAGTCAAGCAACATTTTTTTCACACAAATAGAGCTTTCTTTTGGTGGTATTTAATCGCCACTGTTTTTTTTTTTATTTTTTGTTAAAGAAACAAAAAACACCAACAATTTTGGAAAAAAAAAAATTTTTTTTTCATAGTTTGCTATAAAATTTAGCAAACAGGTATTTTTTTCTGCTTCACTGATGTGTGCTGATGAGGCTGCACTAATGGGCACTGATAGGCTGCACTGATAGGCTGCACTGATGGGCACTGATGAGGCTGTACTGACAGATGACACTGATGGGCACTGACAGGTGGCCCTGATGGGCACTTATAGGCGGCACTGATGGGGACTGATAGGTGCCACTAATGGGCATTGATAGGCACTGATAGGTTACACTGATGATGAAGCGTTGATGGGCACTGATTGGCAGCAAAGATGGGCACTGATTGGCATCACTGGTGGGCACTGATAGGTGGCACTTGTGGGCACTGATGGGCACTGGTTAGCACTGATTAGCAGCACTGGTGGGCATAGATTGGGACCAACATCCCTGTAAAAGGTTACCAGCTTTTTTCTATTCTCCTTATGCTGATCGTGAGGAGAAAATAAGCTGATAACCAGCTTCTGTTTACTTAGAGATCAGCTGTCACTGACTGACAGCTGATAACCTGGTAAAGGGCCACTGTGATTGGCCCTATACCCTATTCTGTGGTCAGGCGACTCTGAAGGACATGGCGATCACATGCATGGGGCGACGCACTCTGTGATCGTTGGATCCTTCAGACTCAGCTGATCACAGAATAGGGTAAATGGCTAATCACAGTGGGCCTTTACCACATGATCAGCTGTCAGCCAACGACATCTGAGCATGGAAGGACGTCCATTGACGCCCTCCCGACACTAAAAGCTGCCTTTCGAATGGGCTATAGCACGGGCCGAAAGTGGATAACAACTCTAGCAGTTGAGCTACCACTTTGTAGTTTAGTTCAGCTACCACTTGTGTAAAATAATTTTATTGTAATGTGAATAAATTATAATATTAACACATGCTTTATTATCCTAGCTGATGTCTGGATAGTTTAAATCTCACAAAAGAAGGATTTAATTTTTTCTTTCTCCCTTTTGTTAGTAGCAGTAGCATAGTGCAGAATTGTCATTTTATGCAAAATTGCATTTGATAACATACATTTTCTATTTTTCTGTAACATTTATTTTCAAGTAGCACATGTTCCTTTTTGTTATCTTCATACTGTTCCTGCTAAGTCCATCCCTACCATATAATCATTTTTCCTGGTAATTTTAACTTGTAATTTTTGCCTACATTTCCTAATTCTGTCCTTTCTTTCCACAGCTAAT